>NC_081547.1:16158734-16180700 GCF_901000735.1 Corylus avellana
AAGGTCCATGCATTTTCTTCTTCCCTTTGTCCATTCTTCGAACATGTTCATCAAAACCTGGTGGATGGTTAGCAGCTGTCCCTTGGCCCTTTTGTATGTCGAAATCATGCGGGGCTATTCTAAATGTCATACCCCCAACTCTGGGAGGACCCCAAGAGCATAATGGTCCCCCCCCTGAAATTGGTAGTGGCCCAGTAGGGCTGCCAGTCAGATCAACAACAAGCTTTTGCCTGTTGGCAGGTTCTCTTCCACTTCTAACATGTATTCCCTACAACCAATGTCGAATTATCCATATCAGTAGGATCAAAAAGGAACTCTTGTGGTTACATCCCTACGGATTCTATGAACTGTACTATCATCATTACTAGAAGGCGGTGATTCTAAATTATCACTATCATACTTCTCTACACTACCATCACTTTCTTCCCCACCCTCCACAGCCCCACCCTCACCAGCATCCCCAACATCCCCATCCACATCTGCCTCTTCAACAACCCCTTCAGACTTTCCAACCCCATCATGGATGTCCCCACTAGGATGAGTAGCATCATCCTCATAATCAACACAATCTGTATCATCACTAAGCACTGAATCCCAAAAGGCATCCTTCCCAAACACAGTTGCCCTTTCATTCTCTGAATCCTCCTCTTCCTCTTCATCAACTACATCCTCCACTACACCATAACTTACTATATACAACACTACTAGATCATGATCTAAATGTTTTGCAACCATTTCATTCACATTGTAGTCAGATGACATAAGTCTCTAGCCTTGGTCTAAAGGCAATCCTGGTAAACTGTAATAAAGAAGGTCCCCAGACTTATAGCCATATGTACTACACACATCCTCTATGTCAGAAAATTTCAACTTATATACATCATATGGTCTGGGTAATTACTAACATTACCCCCAACATAATTAATCCTACATTGCCTGTTAAAAACACCCCCATAGTGCACCTTAAACATGATACGACGTGTACCCATCGCGTATCCTGCCACATTCATTACATTGAAAGGTAGTTTAATATTATACCCACGCAATTCCAACCACAAAAAAATGAGTAAAAATTAAACCAAAGTAAAAAACAAAACTCAACTCAGCATACATTTAGGGTTTATGAATGCACACAAAGTTAGACATTTGCAATAAAGTAAACCCAACTTGATTTTAAATTAATCAATCATTGTTCTAAAATCCATCAAGGTAAAAATTAAACCAAAGTATAAACCCAAAACAGCACACAAAATACCCAACCCTAACTCAACTCAGTATACATTTGGGGTTTATGATGAATGCACACCCCTTCCAATAAAGTAGACCCAAATTGATTTTGAAGTGATCAATAATTGTTCTAAAATCCATTAAGGTAAAAATTAAACCAAAGTAAAAGCCCAAAACAGCACACAAATTACCCAACCGAAACTCAACTCAGTATACATTTAGGGTTTATGAATGCACACCCCTTCCAATAAAGTAAACCCAAATTGATTTTGAAGTGATCAATCAATGTTCTAAAATCCATCAAGGTAAAAATTAAACCAAAGTAAAAGCCCAAAAAAGCACACAAAATACCCAACCGAAACTCAACTCAACATACATTTAGGGTTTATGAATGTATACAAAGTTATACATTTCCAATAAAGTAAACCCAAATTGATTTTAAAGTAATCAATCATTGTTCTAAAATCCATCAAGGTAAAAATGAAACCAAAGTAAAAACCCAAAACAGCACACAAATTACCCAACCCTAACTCAACTCAGCAAAGTAAAAACAACTACCCAACCCACAATTCCAACAAAGTAAAAACAACCCAACCCACAATTTCAGCAAAGTAAAAACAACCCTAAAGCATATATTTTATCTTAATTTATATCACAAACACAACTTTTAATATAATTGTCCATTTAAGAAAAATTATTCATCTTACCCCTGTATTCATAGCAGCCACAAACAAACCACAAGGTTTAAGTAGTAATTTGAAAACCAAATGTAAGCAGTGTGGTCGTGGTCCCGTTTTTTCCTAAACCCAAATGACTACATTACCCCTAAACCAAAAGCAACAACTCCACAACAACTAAAACTCTCTGCCAATACACTAAGCATAGTTGTCCCTTATAAGGTCAGCAACCAAAAATTCTATGATAAAGCACGATCACTTCATTCCCTTACAGGTAATGGAAGGGACCACTTTACCACTTTATTCGTAGTATAAAACTCATGGTGCTACTCACGTGTCCAATACAATTCGAACCTAGGGGACCACATCTACATCAGACAAAAGAACAACTTTCAACAAAACAAACGATCCTAAAGCATAAACACATGACAACTTTAACGCATTGTCTGACAAACACCCTAAACAAATTTAAAAAACGACGACAGTATGACCCACTTCAAATAAATAATATCCTAAACTAAAATCTCCACAAAATCCATTCCAAAGGTGTTACATACAAAACCCCCCAAACATCCGATACAAATTGTTGGTCAGACACAAATCTCAAAAAATTTCTAATACAAACCCTAAATGTATATTTTAGGGATAACAAAACTTACTTGATTATCGTGGATCCCAAGTGATTTAGATGGGATTTTTGACTAAACCGTTGCAGATTGATACCCAAACTCCAGCCAAAATGGTTCACCGAGGATGAAGACAATGGTTCGCATGAGCAAACCCTTCTAGAAGCGTTTGGGAATTTCGGCTCGATAATTTGCAGAATTTGGTTTTAATTTTTCCCACTTTTCGAATGCGGGTAGTTTGGGAATTTTTGTTAGTACTAATGAGGGCAAAATGGGTAAGCAACCTGAAAAATAGCACGTGAATATCACGTGAGTGGGCGTCCGTTAGGGTTTGACGATTCATATCGACGGAAGGGTGTTATGTGAGAGAAAACGGAAGTTCAGGGGGCTTAATTGAGAGTTTTGAAAATTCATGGGGAGTTTGTCAAAATGGCTGGAAGTTCAATGGGGCTTTGTGAAGTTTCACCTATGAATTAATATTGGTTGGAAGTCATAGACTTCATGGCCCACTGCCCACTTCCATGCCTTTCTTGGAGAGACTTTCCATGTAACCTCATTTACTGATTGTTAAACCTCTTTTTTTTTCTTTTTTTTTTTTATTTAAGGGGAATAAAAAGATAGTTTGTTTAGGAAATAATGCAACATTAATATATTAGAAAATGATTGGTGTCATTAGATTTATGAGGTTCACCATTGACTTATGTTGGGTACACATAAGTCTACAAATCTAATGGGTTGATTTGTAAAATGAGATGAAAAAAAAAATAGACACTAATCATTTCTTTTAATATCTTTTATCAAAATAGAATAATTTTATAAGACAATCTTGTGTCCCTTTTAGGCTCTTATGTTACTCCATGAATGAAGTTGCTTTTAAAATCATTATTTGATCAAAATTCAATAATAATCAATTACAAGTTTAATTGTGATTTTAAAATCTACATCATTTTAGAGTGACACAAGAAAGATACAAGATTAACTTCTAGCATTACTTATCAAAATAGAGTACTCGATCTATTAATGTGTTTTGGATGATGCATTTTGTTTTTAGTTTGAAAAAATGTAATGATGTGACATAAATCTAAAAATAGTTTTAAGTATTTTGTATTTTTGATTATTTGTGATGTAGGACAAAAAAAAAATTACAAGGTAAAAATAAGAGAAAAGAGTAGAAAAAAGCTATAAGAAGATAGAAAAGAAGCTTGGAAAGAGGAAGAGAGAAAATACTTTCTCATAATTTTTATTCCATTACTAAATCCCCTTAATTTGATTACAATTTTAATATTTAATTACAATTAAACCATAAATAGAGAATATTTCAATATAAACCAAATATGAAATATATGGAAAATATAATCTAACCGTCTTTGTTTATATATTCTTTTTAACTGAAATCTAAGGATTTCATTGATTAAAGATCACGAGCATAAAGTTCTTATAGAGCAGAGCAAAAAGCTTTTACAACACAAAGCATAAAGCTTTGCAAAAATTATAGTTACGTGCTATGAGGTTACAAAGTCATAGATATAAACAAAAATTCTTACAATCAGATGTTATCTATGACTTCAATCTTTTGCTAACCCATGTACAAATACAGTTAAAGAGCAAATCTGCTCCGAAAAGACTAGATTTAAGACATAGATAGCCAAATTTCCTAACAAAATTTATTTAAACTGACCATAAGAGATAACCCCTCACACCTAATTATCAAATCAGTGAGAAATAATCACTCACACCTAATTATTCATCATCACTCATAAGGGCAGATCTAGAGAAAAGAAACATTTTATTCAAAAGGGTAAATATATTATAAATTCCTGAGTCAACGCACAAAAACTATAAAATCCCTCAGTTTTTTTTTTTTTCTTTCAAATTTTTACGCCCTTGGTCAATCGAAAATACAACAAATTAAATCCCTACCGTTAGATTTGTTTTCCTATAGGTTTAACGGGCATCATTCTCATTGAAACGAACCATTTCATTGCATGCCCCTACGTTTTTAATTTTTGATCCTACACGTCCACAGTGAACACGTAGGATCAAAAACGGGGAGCATCTGAACTTAGGGGTTCAGATGCAAAGAAACCTACCCAGTGAACCAACAACTTCCATTATCAACAACGTAGCTCGTTGCAAAGAAACTTTAGCAGATCGAGCTTAAAGGAACCATAACCCCTATACAAACCATCAAGGAATACTGTCCTTACCTGGAAAGGGAAAGACAAATCTGGTTATATAACCACTGCTAAAAGCTTCAACATAATCATTAGAAACATTTCTAGTTGTAGATCATAACAACTGAACAACAAAAAGCTGTCATGTTATTCTTTCTCATCTGAGTAAAGTATGATCATTAACAAGAGCATAAACTACATATATATAGATTCCAATAAAGGTTGCCAAAAGATGGGACAAACTGCAATGTCACAGCATTATAGCGAATTCAGTGAGTACATGACTATTTTAAAATGGGATAGGAGTGAACTCAAATTTGTGAATCAAAACCAAACAACATGAGTACGAAACTTAAACTTACTACGTATTTAGAGACTTCTATTGTGTGGGTGTTTCCTACTTAGCCTCTTTTTATTGTTTCATTGGGTAGGCTTGTTAATTAATGGGTTTGGCCCTAGGGGTGGCCGAACCACCCATTGGGGCAAAAAATTATTTTTGTTGTTTTTTATGAACTAAATACTTCCATAAGGGCCAAAAAAATGGACATTTAAAAGTAAGGACCAAAAATAAAAAAATTTAATGCGCATGGCCCAAAAAAATTAAGAATATGGCCAAAAGTTTTTATTGGTTATGGCCAAAAAATCTAAAAAATAGGTCCAAATTTTTTTGGGGAGGGGGGCCAAATGACTAAAATTAAAACATTACTTTGCCTTTTTTTTTTTTTTACTTAGAAATTTTTTTTTCCTTATTTGGGGAACCATGGCTTCCACTCCTGAGCCTCCTCTCTGCCCATGGTTGAGCTGGGGTGGCTAGCTATCCCACATTTTTTAATTAATTATTTTATTTTTTTATTATTTTTTTTAAAATGTAAATAATATTTTCTTATCTTATTTTGAGTGGGACATGTAGCGAGTTTTAGACGGCTGAATGAAATTAAACGGTTCAGATTGACAAAACTTTGGGCTAACAATTTTGCCCCCATTACCGGGATCCGACTCCTCTCCAGTCCATTTTGGACTAGAGAGGAGCCAATTCAAGGTCAGAATCTCTTTAAAGAGATCCAACAACCAATATGGCACCACGTGTCCCACTTTTAAAAAATTAATAAAATATTATTTAACGTTTTTTTAAAAAATTATAACTTTATTATTTTTTTTTTTTAGGTTTGATTTGGCCCTTGGGGGTGGCTAGACCACCGCCAAGGGCCACCGTTTGGCCTAAGGGTGGCTTCGGCCACCCTCATGTGCCGGTTGGGGGTGGCTATGGCCCTTGGGGGTGGATCGGCCACCCCAAGGGCCAAACCCATTTTATTCATGTTTACTCTCTGTTTTCTAACTCTTGGTTTCGCAACAGAGAATGGGTGAAAGGATAAGAATATAAGGAGGAAGAATGAGATAGACGAAACGAAAGAAAAGAAGACAATGGGGAACAACAGAACAAGTGGCGTGAAAGGAGAGAAAGAAATAAAGAGAAGAAAAGAAAAGGAAGGAAATATGGTGGAGTGGGAGCAGGTGGCGTCGGCTTGAAGAAAAGAGGGTTCTTAAAATGGGTTTGGCCCTTGGGGATGGCTCATGGGGATAGCTTCGGCCGAAGCCACCCCCATAGGACAGTTGGGAGTGGCTTCGAGCCACCCCCAAAGGCCCTTGGGGTGGCCGAATCAAAAATAAATAAATAAAAAATAAAAAATAAAAAAAGATTTGGCTGTTGAGGGTGGCCGATTCACCCTCAAGGGCCATGGGGTGGCTTCGACCACCCCCATGTCCCAATATGTGGTGGCCGGCCACCCCTCGTGGCCAGCCACCCTTACTTTTTATAATACTTGTTTTAAATTTTTTATTATTTTGTTTTTTATTTATTTTTTAAAGTAAAACAATAATTTTTTTTTTTAATGGGACATTTGTCTCATTGATGGCCCTAGAGAGATCCTAGCCATCAATTGGTTCATCTCCAATCCGAAATGGACTTGAAATGATCATATTCCCATTACCAGGAATCCCAATACATTAGATATCATGTGTTTATACTATTGGAGAGGATCCGATTGGGCGATGATTCCCATTAAGGTGGAATTTTTGTGTCATGCTTTCCGCAGTACGTGCTCCAGGCTGCCACGCATATATTGTAGTGGGGTCAACGGCAATTAATACTGTTAGGTCATGGATCAGTTTCATAAGGCCCAACGGGCCCTGAACTCAGGATTCCGCGAGTATGTAGACCGGTCAAGGCCTCGAAAGGCTTAGCCCGATGAGGTCTCGAACACCTAGTCCAAAACTCAACTCATGGGCCGAAATAGTCAGTGGCCGAAGGACAAGTCGGCCATTCTACCGTGGAGATGTATTTATATTATATTAAATCAGATGATCTTATCCTACGTTTGATAAGATCATATGCTCGCTATCGATATATCAACTATCCCTATATAAATGAAATAGGCCATCCTTCAAATTAGAAAAGATCTATATCAATCAGGATACATAATAGCTATCAACGCCTAAGTTGTGCACATGTGACCGAGTACTACTTAGACATCCTGACCTAACATCACATGGAAGCCATATCACTTATCTAGTGATCTTAGGTTACTAAGATCACGGAGCAACTAACAAACCCCATCTCTCTCTTAAATACCTGCACAGCAAATATTAAAGGATAAGGATCCATGACATGCAGGAACTCAAACTCCTTTCATGCTTATAAAATACAAGTCACCTATCAGTGCTAAGGTAATCGCAACTCTTGCTATCCAACTTTATTGTTGCTTACATGTTTTCTCTTTCAAATCACTGACTCAGGCATCAGAGTATCCCCGCCAGGAGACCACCGAGGACTCTAATCCTATTGTTTGTTCTTATGTGAAGGCCCCGACGGATCCTCGGACATCGCAATACCATCTGAAGAGTAGTTCGGTACTTCAACAAGAAGGTCAAGCATCGAAGATTCAAAGTTAGAGATCTGGTCTTGCGAAAAGTTACCATCGCTACAAAAGATCCAACTAAGGGCAAGGTAGCTCTCAATTGGGAAGGACCTTACAAGGTGATCAATTTCCGAAGAGCAGGAGCATACTACCTCGAGGACCTCGAAGGAAAGCCACTCCCCAGGCCATGGAACGCCGAGCATCCTAAAAAGTATTTTGTCTAAGTTGTTGTAGTTTTGCAAAGGAGATTTATTTTTGTTTTTTGTTTTTTCTTTCATATGTTTTATTTCATCAAATAAAAATCTCCTGAAGTTACAATGACATTCAAAGTCAAAACAGTCGAAGAGACTATAACTCATTCTCCTTCAAGAAAAACAACCAAGAATCCTCTTAACTAAACCCTCGGACAGGTATTCCGAAAGGAGTTAAAGAAAAGAACTAATCCTCTCAACTAAACCCTTGGACAGGTATTCTGAAGAAATTTGGAGGAAAGAACCAAGGATCCTTTCAACTAAATCCTCGGACAGGTATTCTGAAGGAAGTTAGAGGAAAACCAAGGATCCCTCAACTAAACCCTCGAACAGGTATTCCGAAGGAAATCCTCTTAACTAAACCCTCAGACAGGTATTCCGAAAGGAGTTAAAGGAAAACTAATCCTCTCAACTAAACCCTTAGACATGTATTCCAAAGGAAGTTAGAGGAAAGAACCAAGGATAGTCTCAACTAAATCCTAGAACAGGTATTCCGAAGGAAGTTAGAGGAAAACCAAGGATCCCTCAGCTAAACCCTCGGACAAGTATTCCGAAGGAAATCCTCTTAACTAAACCCTCAGACAGGTATTCCGAAGGGAGTTAAAGGAAAAAACTAATCCTCTCAACTAAATCCTCAGACATGTATTCTGAATGAAGTTAGAGGAAAGAATCAAGGATCTTTTGCCTTAAAAGACGGTTACAAAGTAAACATCGGGAACCTAAGCTTGGTTTAAAACTGATTACCGTTTTTTAAGTTATCTTCTAATTGCATATGAGAGTAAGGTTGTATAAACAACTATCTATTGCAAAGAAGTGAAAGAGCAAATTATGAAACAAAATCTTTCATTAATATCTACCAAATGTACAACTGATAAATTTTACAGTTATTTCCCCTTAAGGTCAACAGGCTCTGGGGCCTTAGTAGTGACAGGTGCATCTATAGGACCTTGGGGCTCCACGGCTTCATCATTGCCCGAGGGCTTGTTTTCATCCTCTGGTGTATAGCCGAACTCGAAGATCCCCTTGGCGTCAAGCATTTGCTCCTGTCCGAGCGATATGATCTATTCTAAGGCCTCATAAGTGAAAGGAAGCTCATCGGCCTCCACTGTGTCAAGGTCCACAGAACAAGAAGGATCTTTAGCCCAAAACCGGAAGGTTTCAAAGCCAACAAAGATCCCGTCCAGCCAAGCATTTTCGCGTGTCCAGGAGGCATAACACAACTGCTTTCTGTAGTTACGAGCTCGGTCATCGGCTTCCTGCAGTTGAAGCTCGACCTTCTTGAGCTTCTCTTTGTAAAATTTCCTCCTCTCCTCGACCACCAACCAATCTAAGCAGGCCTCCTCATCCATTGCCCTCTGGACATCCATCTCGGCCGGGCTTCTCTGGACTGTCTCAGAACCTCAGTCAGCCTCTCTTCAAGCTGGTTCTGGTCCCCCTTTATTATAGAGTTTTCTTCTTGGAGCCGACCATTCTCAGCTCGAAGAATCTCCAGCTCGGCGGATAGATCCGATACCTTTTTATCTACTGTAGACCGAGCAGCTTCAGCCTCAGCAACCTCGGTCTGAATCAAAGATTGCTGCTGACCGACGGCCAGCAATTCTATGTCTTGTTGGGAGATAACTCCCCTCAACCTCACATTCTCGACCTCAAACTCCGACAACTTTTGCTCTAACTCTGCGAGCTTTACTTTTAAGCTGTCGGACTCCTCGGCTGAGTTCTGAAAAAATTTCTTGATGTCGCAGTACAAGAATAACGACCTCATCATGCTCTGAAACAAAATAGAGAGTTAGAATACACAAAACATTGCAAAACAGTTAAAAGAAAATAACACTTACGACAAGCTGGTAGTAGATGAATGACTCCGCCATGCCTTGGGCGGTATGATCATGCTTGCCAGTCAACTGCTCATGGGGTATCAGACTCAGCAAAGCAGAGAAGGGGTTCCCCGTGAGATCACCCCCAAGCCTAGTAAGGGGATATCTGATCGACCATTCGACGCCGGGGGGTTTCACCCTAGAATCACTCGAAGTAGTGTCGCCAAGAGCTTCTGATGCCTGAGCATCAGGAGCAATTATAGCTTGAGAACCAGCTGGACCGAGCGCCTGTGAGCCAGCATTGGCCTGCACCTTATCATGTGCCTCGGCAATTACAGGTCTCACCAACATTGCCACAGGAGCCATAGCATCGACCGCCCCTATCTCAACAGCTTCAAGCTCGGGCCTCTCATCCTCATTACCCACTGAGCTGTCCGAATACACCTCCATCTCAACCTCCTCCAGAATAAGCTTGATGTTTGGGCTAGAGTGGACTAGAGTAACCGACTCTATAGCAATTACAAGAGTAAGGACATCGGAGGGCTCGGCTAAGGGAACCGCCAAGAGTAGAGTAGCAGAGATGGGCTAGCAATACGCACTGGCTGGATGAATGACAGGCTTCGGGCCCCCCTTTTCTTCGGATAGCAAGGA
Organism: Corylus avellana; assembly: GCF_901000735.1. NCBI lineage: Eukaryota > Viridiplantae > Streptophyta > Magnoliopsida > Fagales > Betulaceae > Corylus > Corylus avellana. The sequence continues at coordinate 16,169,070 of NC_081547.1, forward strand.
GTTGGGCAACCTTTTGTTTGCACGCCTTCACAGGATCCTGGGGCCCTGTTGGTTTAGCCACCTTGGCCCTCTTGAGCAATGGCTGCTCAGCTTCCTCAGGCTCATCAACAAGCCTCAAGGCAGGAGTTTTCAAGGGTTCACTTGTCGGGCACTTGCCCTTATCCTCCCTCTTCTGAGGAGAAGGACTGTGTGTAACAATGCTCAAGAGAAGAGAAAACCAGATGAAAGTAGAAAATGAAAAAGGAGAGAAAAAATTTTATAGTGTGGCTGAGAAGATGAAGGGGTCTGAGAAGGTGAAGGGGCATCGGTGCTTGAAACCTTAGGCGATGCCTCAGAAGCACGCGCATTGAGTACCGCAACAGACGCGTCTTATCACCTGCTAAATGATGACACGTGGTAGCCGAAAGTACAACCATACCAATGTCGACACGTGAATGCGTACTTAACCATTCGAATCGACAGGCAGGTGAACCAACTGATCCTCGATCAAATCAACCGTCTCGGCAAAAATCAGAGGGAAAAAATCCCGCCAAAACTTGAAGTCCAAAATTCAAGTTTCCGCCTCGGAAGCTTCGGACATGCCGCTTCCAGGAGTCGGACATCGGAAGACCAATCCATTCTTAAAGAACACAAAATTTCCATAGTCATCCAGACCAGGAAATTTGGGGGTAACTGTTGGGTCATGGATTAGTTTCATAAGGCCCAACGGGCACTGAACTCAGGATTCCACGAGAATACAGACCTGCCAAGGCCTCGGACGGCTTAGCCCGATGAGGTCTCGGACGCCTAGTCTGAAACTCAACTTATGGGCCAAAATAGTCAGTGGCCAAAGGACAGGTTGGTCATTCTACTGTGGAGATGTATTTATATGATATTAAGTCAGATGATCTTATCCTACGTTTGATAAGATCATATGCTCACTATCAATATATCAACTATCCCTATATAAATGGGATAGGCCATCCTTCAAATTAGAAAAGATCTATATTGATCAAGATACATAATCGCTGTCAGCGCCTGAGCAGTGCTCATGTGACCGAGTACTACTCGGACGTCCTGACCTAACGTCACACGGAAGCTGTATCACTTATCCAGTGATCTTAGGTTACTAAGATCACGGAGCAGCTAACAAACCCCATCTCTTTCTCAAATACCTGCACAGCAGATATTAAAGGATAGGGATTCGAGACGTGCGGGAACTCAAACTCCTTTCATGCCTATAAATACAAGTCACCTATCAATACTAAGGTAATTGCAACTTTTACTATCCAGCTTTATTGTTACTTACATCTTTTTTCTCTCAAATCACTAACTTAAGCATTAGAGTATTCCTCTGGGAAACCAAATCTTATTGTTTGTTCTTGTGTGAAGGCCTGATCCATCTTCAGACATCGCGATACCATCCGGAGAGTGTGCCAGAAAATTGTGTATCAACAAATATAATTGAAAGGTATTTTTGATTATTCATTTAAAGAAAAAGTTTTAACTTTGAGGAAATCAAATTTAAAACTTTTAGAGAAAGATTCGTGGTTTTGATGGTTTGTGAGTGCGTTGACCTGTCAAAGGTGGTGGGCCCAGTAGTCGTTGTAAATTGCAATTGCACAAGTTCCTTCCAGGAAATTTCCTGGACGAAACAAAGAGACTTCCTTCCTCCAACACAATTCCTTCCTTCCTGGTATCTTCTACGTTTAATTTTTGTTAGTGCATAGAAGAAGCTCTCTTATATTTATATATGAAGTCGAGTTTACAAGTTTGGCCAACTTTGGGAGAGAAGTGAAAAGGAGGAGGATGGGAAGAATGGGTTTTTTGTCGATGTTTGATGTGCAAGAGAGGGTGATCGGAAGAGAAGGGGCTGGAGCTGCCAGTCCATATTGTGGAGGCCCGGTAGTCGCCTGGGACTATGATGCTCATTTACTCTTTTGTTTCTTTTCAATTTCCCACAAAACCAAGAGGAAGTTCTACTGCACTATTTGCTCCAGGCGTTTACTTTTAAAAAATTAATAAAATATTATTAATAATAAATCAATATCAATATTTTAAAATATTAATATTATTTAACTCAGTTTTTAAAAATTTAATAAAATATTATTTAATTTTAAAAAATAAATAATAAAAAAAATAAGAAAAATATAACGTTTGATTTGGCGGGGTGGATCGGCCACCCCAAGGGCCAAACCCATTCTATTCACGTTTTCCCACTGTTTTCTAACTCTTGGTTTCGCAGCAGAGAATGGGTGAGAGGATAAGAATATAAGGAGGAAGAAGGAGATAGAAGAAACAAAAGAAAAGGAGACAGTGGGGAGCAACTGAACAAGTGGCGTGAAAGGAGAGAAAGAAATAAAGAGAAGAAAAAGAAAAGGAAGGAAATATGGTGGAGTGGGACAGGTGGCGTTGGCGTGAAGAAAAGAAGGTTCTTAAAGTGGGTTTGGTCCATGGCCAAATCAAAAAATAAAAATAAAATAAAAAATGATTTAGGGTGCGTTTGGGAGTGCGTTTTTTTAAAAATAATCTGCGATTTTAAACCAAATCGTAATTTTAGGGTGTTTGGGATTGCGATTTTAAAAACGCAAATTTTAAAATCGCAAAAAAATCTGCGATTTCCATAAGCTGATTAGAGGGTGCTTATTTGAAAAAGTGCGAATTTAAAACAAAATCACGATTTCTATTAAAAAGATATTTGGCGCAATTGTTACCTTTTTTAGAACGGGAATGAAAAAAATACCAAGAATACCCACCAAAAATATATTAAAACCCTTATTTTCTCTTTTTATTTTTTTCTTCTTCCTCTCTATCTTGTTCATCCTTATTGGTAATTTGGTCATGAAACCGCAATTATATGCTAATGTTATCCAAACACTCAATTGATAAAAAAAAAGTATTTTTTAGTATGTTTTATCAAACGTCTGTGCGATTTTAAAAAGTAGCGATTTTAAAAATACAATTTTTAAAAACGCAATTTTTAAAATTGCACTTATTGAAATCGCACTCCCAAACAGGCCCTTAGCCGTCGAAGATATATGATAGGGCCAAAGCCACTGCAATGGCCAAATAAAAAAATTAATTAGGCCATTGAGGGTGGCCGATGGCCAGTCTACCCTTATGTCTCAATATGTGGTGGCCAGTCATCCCTTATTGTCAAGATAGAGTGGCTAACTACCCTTATTTTTTTTAATATTTGTTTTAAATTTTTCATTATTTTGTTTTTTAGTTTTGAAAGTTTTATTATTATTTTCTTTAATAAGACATTTGTCTTATTGATGGCTCTAGAGAGATCTTAGCCATCAATTAGGTCATCTCCTGTCTAAAATAGACTGAAAATGATCATATTTCCATTATTCCAATCCATTAGTGATATATCACGTCTTTATACCATTGGAGAGGATCTGATTGGCCATGATTCCCATTAAGGTGGAATTTTTGTGTCATGCTTTCCGCACAACGTGCACCAGGCTGCCAGGCATATATTGTAGTGGGGTCAACTACAATACAATTGAAAGGTATTTTGTATTATTCATTAAAAGAAAATTTTTTTTAACTTTTAAAACTTTTAGAGAAAGATTCGCCCGGCCCCCACCCATCCACAAGTGAAATGTATATGGATGGTTTGGTTTTGATTGTTTGTGAATGCGTTGACCAGTCAAAGGTTGTGGGCCCAGCAGTCGTTGTAAATTGCACAAGTTCCTTCCAAGAAATTTCCTGGACGAAACAAAGAGACTTCCTTAATGCAACAAAATTCCTTCCTTCCTTCCTGGTATCTTCTACGTTTGATTTTTGTTAATGCAAAGAAGATGCTCTCTTATATTTATATATGAAGTCGAGTTTACAAGTTTGGCCAACTTCAGGAGAGAAGTGAGAAGGAGGAGGATGGGAAGAATGGGTTTTTTGTCGGTGTTTGATGTGCAAGAGAAGGTGATCGGAAGAGAAGGGGCAGGCAGTGCCTGCCCATATTGTGGAGGCCCGGTGCTCGCCTGGGACTATGATGCTCATTTACTCTTTTGTTTCTTTCCAATTTCCCACAAAACCAAGAGGAAGTTTTACTGCACTATTTGCTCCAGGCGTTTAATTCCTGCCCTTTAATTTCTTCTCTATCCTCTTTTTCCATTATAATATTATTTTTACTTTTTTTGGGCATTGCTTGTATCTTTGTTATGTATTACAACGTGTGATGTGAGCAAAAGCTGAAAAACAAATTTTTTTTATTGTTATTATTGTTATGGCTATTGTTGTAACATGTAACGATTTGTAATGAAACAATAAGAATTTTATTACATGTGGCATTTAACTAATTTGTATTGCATTATTGCTCAACCCATTAACGCGTTAAAAAGTATCATTCAAGTTCAAATCATCCTAAAGATCACACCTTATAAAACAAAAGCTCATAGAACAAAAGTTACTAGTTCAAATTTTCGTTCTTTTTCCCTCCCCTTTGTAAACCCATTGACGTTCACATAATCAAAATTATATAAGAATTCTCCAGGCAACTCTAGCGGAAGATTTGGTTTAGATTAGAGAGAAAGTAAACGAATACACATAGAGGAGTGTATTTGATGAAAAGCCCCGACCAGATACTGGATTCACGAGACTGAGAAGCTGCATGGTAGTTTCATAATTCGTGTGCTTTGTTCCCTCCAAAACTGCATTCCACCACAATGATCTTGATAATGCTACGCTTACACCCTCTTTCCCTTTCCTTTTTTTTTTTTTTTTTATAAATTTTCAGCTAATTACACTAACCGTTATCTTTACCTTTGGAGTTAGTCCATAGAGATAAGTTGATGCATTTTTAAATGACGTGGCAATTTGATATATTTTAAGCAGCAAAAAATAGTTTCATATAATACTTCCGACTGCAGGTAGAATCCATGATAAACAAGTCACAACACAAGTCATTAAAAACAATTTAGCACTACAGAGCACAGAAAAAATTGTAACAACTTTCTAAGGAGGTAAGAGCTTGCAACAAAACTTTCTGAAATTAAAATTCAGAAACAAAAGTGGACAACAAAAAGTTTCTTGCTTAAAAGACGACATTTTATCTAACTTCAAATAAATTTTTAAGTAAAAAAAAAAAAAAAATTGGAGTTGTAGATTACTTCAAGAGCCGAATCCTCTGACTAACAAATAGAGCCAAAGCCTAATTCATCCTCCTGATTAGCTCATTGATGTAGTTCTCACGATTTCCTGCATCTCCTCCCTCGACATAGTGGTTCCTTTTCTTCTTTAGACCACCCAAGGGTGCCTTGAGCTTAAATGGCCACAGGAAATTGTTTGCCTCCTTAAAGTGAGGTCCAACTGACATGATCTCATGGATGAGATCTTCCGTGCAGATAATGCCATACTTGCCCAGAGCCTGTGATGACATTATAGCATGTAAGCAACAAAGCATTTACTGGACCAAAACAGGACTAGCAGGAGAACACGAACCTGTTCAATTATGGAGTTGTCAATCAAAGCAGTTCTCTGCTTGTTCAATTTTCCATATCCCCTCTTATAAATCAGTTCTCTCACACTCTTCAAGTTGGGATATCTATTATCACGTGAATCCAATTAACAAAACATGGAACAAAAGTTTAACACATACAATTTCTTTTTTTTAAGAAACACATACAATTTCAATGAAAGCCTAATAGCATCAGTGGGGGAGAGAGAGAGAGAGACACACACACCCATAAGTCACGTAAGGCTCAACCCTATGAAGCATATTCATTGTGGCCTTGTTCACTTTCAAAAAGACACCATTGAAGATCTGTTTAAAAAAGAATGATCAAAGCATGAAGATGAAAGAAATAGCATTTTCTGTAAATAATGCACTAGATCAACCAGGAATATTGTTCCACAGTAGGCAAACAGAAATCATACCAAAACAACTTAAAGCCATAATGACAAACATGTTTAATTCCCCACTTAAAGCAGTGCCTACTAAATCATCATCACATCCAATTATTGATAACACTTGTTTTTAATGATTTTACCATATCCCTTAAGACATAAGTTTCATAGTTTCAATACCCAATTATTAAAACTATGAAAAATAAATTTGGCAAATCACTTTAAAATGCAAAGTAATTCTATAAGTTCCTCGTGTCCCTCCAAAAATGAGGTGATTTTTAAAATTACCATTTGATCAAAATTCAATAGTGATCAATCACAAGCCTATTAGTGATTTTAAAAGTCACATCATTCTTGAAGGGACACGAGAGGAACTTCTACAGCATTACTCTAAAATGTAGGGTTTAATTTGAAGGCCCACAAACACCAAGGTATTGGTATCATTTATTTTTCAAAAGTATCATTCTGATACCTATGTAGGGCTGGAAATAGAATTCTGAATTTCTGACATAGTGCAAGAAAACAACATATCATGCCACATTGTAAAAGTAACCAAAGTTGGTTTCAGATTTAGCTTATTCAAAGCCTTTCAGCAATTGTAAAGAGATCTTAAGTTTGACACTGCTCAACAAGATACCAATAGGCATACTGTTTTAATTGATGTTTATTTAAAGCTCTCAAAGCTCAAAACAAAAAGGTGCTTACACCAAAACAACTGGACATTAGAGGTTTCGGCTTCGACTGAAAGGGTTGTAGGCCTTGCCTCAACTCTCATGGAGCTTACACCTAAACACCTTGAAAAACAAAATCACTAGTACCACAAATACCCAAGACAATAAAGCCTTGAATCTGAACTCACCCTACCCTTCAAATAGGAATCATAACAAACACACACAAAATATATACAAAACCTCAGTACGCAGATATCATAATGTAACACCATTCCTTGTCTACAAGGGATTCATTTAATGCAGTACTCTCAAAGGATTAGAGTCGTTACACTACCTGTCTAAGACGCAAGAGTTGCAAAATCTTTCTCGTCTTTGGGTGCATGGCATTGATACTGTAAGTCCCAAGTTTAACAAATATAAGAACCAGCACATTTAACATTAAGATACATGTAACAGTGTAATCTAACATGAGAACATACCCACGAATACGAACGATGAACAATAACTTAGCCTCAGGGTCAACATAAAATCCTCCTTTCAACTTCGCCTCTCGCTTCAGTCTAATCAGATCCTTCTCCTGAATAGCCAACAAAACTCAATAATCAGTGAACCATCAAGCACCAAATGAGCGTACAAATAACTAATATATACCTGCTCCTCATACTCCTCCGCATACTTCTTGGCTCTATTGTAAATTAGCTTTCGGTTCTCAGTGTTCTTCTTTTTTGTCACTTCAAGATTTTGTTTCTTTGCCAAAGCCCAATCTTCTTCCCTCTTCCTCTTCTTTAAGAGTGACTCTGGAATCACTGCCTTGACTGCCTCTTCACCCATGTCTGCAGAAACAATATAAAAAGGAATGAAAATGCAAGTCCCAAGTTCACAACAAAAATTTCTTACTCATAAATTTTTTATATTTTTTTGATAAGTAAAGATGCATTATCAAAGCACAAAGGGGCGCAACCCTAGTACACAGGAAGTATACAAGAGAGCGACTGAGCGACTAAGAGGGAGAAAAATAAGAAGAAAACATAAAGAGGAAATCAGGGAAACTAATCACTAAGGGTGCTAACCAACCAGCAGTCCAAGTGAATAGGGTGTACAAGAAAAAGTGTGTGAGATCCTCAATATTCCTAAACAAGTCCTCAAAACATCTAGCATTTCTCTCAATCCAGATGCACCACATAAGGCAAAGAGAAACCATCTTCCACACAACAGCACTGCGAGCTTTGCCACCCGCCCACCAAGAATCATACAACCCCCTAACGCTGCCAGGCATCACCCAGCACAAACCAAACCGAGAGAAAACGGCATTCCACAAGATACGCGCAACCCCACAATGAAGAAAGAGATGGTCAACTGACCCCCCATCCGATTCACACATGCAACAACGGTTTATCACAACAATACCTCTCTTCCGAACATTATCCAAGGTCAAAGTCTTCCCAAGCACGGCCGTCCAAGCAAAAAAAGCCACTTTCGAAGGAGCCTTGGTGCGCCATAAACTCTTCCAGGGGAAAGGGGAGGGATCTTTAGAAGCAAGGATCCTCTAAAAAGATCTAACCTCAATAATTCTTACTCATAAATTTTTTAAACACCAACCATATGTTGACTGAAAAAAATATCAGCTCACGATCACTTCCGAGCATACACAATGAATTATTCCATTTCATTGCCTAGAAAATGGCTAGTAGAACAACAAAAGTTGGAATTCCACAATTTTTATTGTTAGGGTAATTGAAATAGTTGAATTTTTTAGTACTTCCATGTTTGAAAACCAAAAAAGCACATACTTCAAAGAAGCTATTTCATTCGGTCCTTTGAATCATCAACCATTAAGTGGTAAATAGACTAAAAAACAATTAGAAATTCATCATTCGCCGTAAGCAAGAACTTGTGAAGAATAACATAGAATAGTTATGTAATAAATTTTAAACTCTAATGAAAGTAAAAATGAATAACAGCTATATTTTTTTCTCAGATGGAAATAAAATGGCCAAATTGAACCTAAAACAAACTATATTAAGCACCAACAGAGAAATTAAAGGCAAAAATGAACTTTTGTAAAATCCAACTAATCATTTCCCATTTCACTTCACCACCAAGTAATTCCTTTTTACACATATTTAACTACTAGTGATTTCCCATATTTAACCACTAATTATCAACTCCAAATAAATAAATGAACACCCAAAGAAACATAATAATACTAAAGATTCACTATTCATGAATTTTTCACAGCAGCCAGACATGTGTCAAACTAGAAGTTCGCTTGGTCAATGCCAAGAAAACGTTGAAACCTAATCTCATATAAGCCTAACTCATTAATTTAATTTAATTTCGATGAAGGAAGTATTTCGCGTACTTATTATAACCCAAAATATATGTTTATACAAAAAAAAAATAATGCAAGCCGATAAACAACATAAAACACAATGCTTAATTTTCCTTCAGTTTTCCTAGCAAATAGATGTGGAACAAAAACTTAAACGCAGATTGATCGAAACTTAATTTTCCCCGCAATCAAGCAGACATAAATCAAAAGCCAGCAAGCGTACAGCAAAATATAAACACCGAAAAGGCTTTAATACAGTTACGAACCCGATTCACCTAAACCACAGAACAAAACGAAAATAGAGAAATGTTTGAGATATAATGCTTAAAATTCACAAATCAGCACAATTGAAATCAAATGCCAGAGTCAGATTACGTTGAAGAAGCTAAGATCTCTGAAAGGAACTCACCGAACTAAGCTCTCTGAGCTCTGCGGAGGGTGGGACTCGAAACCTAAAGGCTAGGGTTTTCCCAGCGGACTAAGGCTGGCCGGGAACGGAACTAGGATTTTGTAGGGTTTGTATGCGCTTCGGCTTGGGTGATCCGACGGGGAAGACTTGTTTTCGAGATGAAGGTGGATCTTAGCCGTTGACTGGAGGGTTTTATGCCACGTATGTACTGTGAAAAATAAATGGCCTGAATGTGCCCTAAGGCCCAATTTGTTTTGTTTTTGTAGGGTTGGTGAAAAAGAATCCTTAGCTTTGCATTAAAATTTAGGGAAATTATATCTAAAATCTTTAGGTAAACGCGTTTTTATTAAAAACTTCCTGAGTTTTTTTTTTTTGAAATTTAGTCCTTGGGTCACTCGAAACTACTAGAAAACTCCCTACCGTCAATTTTTGTTAACTTCCGTTAGTCTACTCAAAACTCACCGTTTTATCTGATTAAAATATTATTTTTTTTATTAATTTAATTAAAAAAATTCAATCTTAAAAAAAAAAAAAAAATTTGATGGGTGGCTTCACCCCCCCCGGCTACCTCACCTTTTGGAATGCTAGCTCCCGGGTGGTTCGCCACCCTGGTGGTTTAAGGCCACCCCCCCTGTGTGGTTTTGTGGTGGCCCCGCGAACCACCCATGGTGGCTCGACACCCTTCCACCCGCGTAATCATGTTTAGGAAAGGATGGTTTCTTAGTCTTCTTCGACAAAATAGATACAATATTCTCTGGGTTTATGTTGTTGGTCTGTCAATATATCTACTCAATATTTAATATTCTTTGGGTTTATGTTGTTGGTCTGTTAATATATCTACTCAATATTTTAATCGTGTTGGCATACTTGCCTAATATGTTCTGAGAGCTTTATCCAGTTGTATTTGCATTCTCTTGGTTACATGCTTTCTATGTTTGATGGACCCATTTATGAGTGTTATATTAGGAATTAGGTGTCTTCTTTACTATAATCCTGCTTCAAGTGGTGGGCTGGTTCCATTATCTTGAAATCTTTGAGAGATCCTGTTAATATTCAGCATCTTGAGTAAATTGAAATCTGTGACTACAGATGATGAGAGTAATGCTTGTTTGGTTTGTTTATGTACGTAAAATAAATTATTCCCCGGCTTTCAATATTAACGCTTGTTTGTGATTTGATGCAGGATTTTGAACGTTCAATTCGAAGAGAGATCAAGGGTGGCTTGGCTAGGGGTAGAGGCAGATCCACTGGTTGATTCAGACAGTCTCTTGAAGGTTTACAGCCGGCCTCTGGAGGACGTTGATGTGGCATCTTCGAAATGGTTTATATCAAAGAAGGCAGTTATTTCCGGGCTTGGGCTCCTTGGCATCAAACAGGGAACTGTTGACTCAGTGTCTGACGGGCAACCGTTGTCACCGCCTAAGGCTCGGAGAAAGAGGATTGTCCAGAAGAAGGTGACTACAGGTTGAACATAATAGTTTTATTGATGCCATGAGAGTCACAGTCCAATTTTGCCGGCGAACTTGCTCGACAAAGTAAGAGCTGCAAGGAGGAGGGTAGTGTCCCATTAATGATTCCATGACTGCTTCAGCCATGAGGGGCAGCTTCAACTTCTTGTCTGCCTGACTCTTGTATTCAGAATTTTTTTTTTTTTTTACTAGTTTTGAGATTGCATTATTTTGAAGAATAAGTTGAACATTATTTGTTTTGGGGCCACCCTTCAAATTTTTTTTTTTTTTTTTTTTTTTAAGATTGAATTTTTTAAATTAAATTAATAAAAAAATAATATTTTAATAAGATAAAACGGTGAGTTTTGAGTAGACTAACGAAAGTTAACAAAAATTGACGGTAAGGAGTTTTCTAGTAGTTTCGAGTGACACAGGGACTAAATTTTCAAAAAAAAATACCCAGGGAGTTTTTAAAAAAAGTGCGTTTACCTAAGGATTTTAAATATAATTTCCCTAAAATTTAAAAGAAACAAATCAAATACTAACACAAAAAGAGGCCTAAAATATATAATTTGAATACTACTGTTAAGGACTCGTGCCGATAGTCAGGATAAATGAACTTTAGGCCAATGTGATTTGAAGTTTTTTTTTTTTTTTTTTTTGACAAAAAGCTCTTTTGAGTTTTAAAAAATGATTGATTACTTCTTAGAGTAAGGGCCTGTTTGGGGTATTTGACAGCCTTAAAAGTGTTTTTAACGCTCAAAAAGTCCGTTTGAAGAAAAAAGTATTCGCTTGGTAAAAAAATTAAAAGCGCTTTTAAATATCCAAAAAGTCTAAAAATGGTCAAAAAGCACTTTTGGCAAAAACTTCAAAATGAAGCTTTTGCTCAAAAGCTCTTTTTGACTTAAAAACTATATTTCTCAAACGCAATCTCAAACA
>NC_081547.1:16180800-16190748 GCF_901000735.1 Corylus avellana
TATATATATTGAGAGTGCCACGGCCAAAATCGGGATTTTGATGAACCAAGGTGATTTTCACCAATATTTGAAGAAACCCATTTGAGAATAGATAGTATCCTAAGCTTTGGCAAATGGGTCATGACCAGTTTGATGAGATTTGAAAGTGTAAGATGAATAGAGAACCCAGTAGGCCAATTTTTAGGCTCAATAGCAATGAGTATCAAGTCTATGAGCTGAAATTATTACCTTGGATTTTGATGGGAATGCAAAAATGAACAAGAGTGTCAACTCAGAAAGCGTTAGACTTTGAGGGCTTTTTTTTTTTAATCAAATAAGGGAAAGCGGGTTACAGGATAAAACAACCAAAAGGGTGAGCACCCCGACAACAAAGCCCAAATGGTAAATGCAATACAAATTCAAAAACAAATTCTGGATCTGATCCAAAAGGACCAAACAGCACACAATAGTTTTGTCTATAGTTCTATAAGAACCGTAAATAAGCCGGGCCTTTTCCAGAGCCGCATAAGGCGGTTTGCAAAAGAACTCAATGAAGGGTCCTTTGTGGTAAAAGCAACAACCACTGTTAAATGGTTGTTGCAGGACAGGCACTGCAGAAAACCGAAGTAGAGCCGTTGAAGGACGACCACCAGCATCTAAAATATCTTCCAGTAGATCAAACAACTTCAGTACAGGGAGATTATAACGCACAGAAAACAGTAAATATAGCATAGACCAACAGAAAATGCAGAAGAACATCAATTACATAAAACAGTAAAAGCAACACAGTAACCCCAAGGTGGGCATGGTAAAGGAACATGGAGTGGTCCAGCGAGTGCAAGACACTCACAGGCATGTGAAGACCACGCACCAGCAGTGGGTGTTGGGGGATGGTGGGGGACCACCATAGTAGACAGGCATAAGCAGCGGGAGACGGTGGCAGGCAGCACGCATTGCAAAAGGTTGGACACGTGGCAACGCGTGTTGGCCACGCGTGGGTGCGTGCTTGCCAGAAGGAGACACGGCTGGTGGCGGCTGGAAGAAGAAAGACCCTGGATCACGGCGGGATGGAGCGCGAGATGGTTGAATTTCCTAAAAATTCTAGATCTGATTTTGAAAAAAATCAAACCAAAACCTTCAGAAAAGGGGCAGATCCAAGGATAAGAGCGGCTGCTGGAGGCTAGAACCTAGCGTACTACGGTGGAGGAGGGATCGACCATGTTGCTAGACAGACAAGAAAAAGCCTCTAAAGAGGTGGATAAGGTCTCCAAGGAGACTAATAGGACCTCAAAAGAGGCGGGAAGGGGAGGGGGAATAAAGGGGAAAGGGGTGGGGAGGAGGGAGTCGTAACTCCCTCCTCCTACACTGTCGGAGATACAAAGAGGAGGGGATTTGTTTTTTTTTTTAGAGCAATTCCTTTTATCTGTGGGACAATATAGCTATCGAGGAGGATTGGAAATAATTTCAACACATTCTTTGAGGCCTTGTTTGTTAAACAACAAGGCCTTTTCCATGATACTGTTGACATTAAAAAAAAAAAAATTTTAAAAAAATAATGATTGGTATAGAAAAGTAAAAAAGTGGTATTGAAAAGTGAAAAATTTTGTTTTGTACTATTTTTTTATTTATTTATTTAAATAGTAGTAAAAAGTAAATGATGTGGTATAAAAAGTGAGAATGTTTTGATGTTGATTTTTTTTTTAAAAAAAATGAGATAAATAGTGTGGTGGTATTTGTTGTTGTTTAACAAACACCACCTAAGTTGCGAAGCTCCGTTGTACTGCTGGTGATTCAGTGCAGGCCAACGGGTGGCCGAGCCACCCCTAAATGGCCGGATTGGGGGTGGTCGAACCATCCCCAAGGGCCCCAATGGGGTGGGTTTGGGGGTGGTTTCGGCTACCCCCATTTCGAATGAGGAGTGAGGAGTTAGGGAAGAATGCCGATATCACCAACCAAACCCTCGAACAATGTGGATGTCACACTGTTAAGCGATCAAACAACGGAATTTGGAGCAAGCATGGAACAAGCACAAATCAATATGATATGGTGCAGCATAGTGCTAGCATGGAGGGCAATCAATTCTCAACTAGTCACCAATGACACCAGATTTTCAGTTTCGCGTAAGAGTTTGTCATTGACAATAGTGAGACTACCAATATTGAATCAACAAACCTAGAACAGAGCATTAAAAAAATCCTATAACCAAATCAAAGAGAAAACCCAAACCAAATCAAATCAAATCAAAGAACATAAATCTATAATTTGACAGCATTCATGTAATTTGATTGCTATTTATGCAGTAGCCATCCCATAAATTGGAATGGCGAAAGCCATAAATAAAACTTCCCCCAAACAAGGATCAAGATAAGGGTGGTACTAAACCTGAACTATAACATGGTGGGGATGAGGATAGTTGATAAGTGCCAAATGTTGCATATTTGGACCCCTTTATTTATATTAGTTAATCCTTTAACTGTGTCGTTATTTAATATTTTGTGTTTTTAGTGTTTTGTATCTCGTTAAAGAAAAACTAAATTAAAGAGAAGAGCTGTAGAATTTTGCTCTCTGGACTTGTATATCCTTTCTTGAATGCAAATAAGTCTATTTATAGGCTTAGGGAAGTCCTAGAAGCCCTATTAAACCTAGATAATTCGGAGGTCTGTCTCTCAGTCAAAATAGAAGTCTGAAATCGGAATAGGATTTGTCAAAAACTTGTCGTGCAAATTTTAATATACTCGCAAGTGCACGAATCGTTTGCAATATAATGAAGTGCGAGGTCGAACCCACAGGGAATTGTATTTTTGAATAACAAATTTAAATCTAAACTAATTAAATCCTAACCTAGTTCCAAACGGTTTTTGAATTTTGAGTTTTGAAAATTAAAGGATAAACATAAACTAAATAAAACAAAAGATAAAGATTAAGGTTTGGGAATCCACATTCACCGAATCATAACAACATACTCCATATTCATCAATATTTATCCGAAATTCTCACAATTAAAATCTTATGTATGTTTTACTATGCTTCAACAGTTAATCTAAATCATCCCATGTATCCATTCATTTCACAAATCACAAAAGGAATCCAAATTCAATTGAAACACCAGATGTATCCGTAGAACAAATCACAAGGGATATCCAATTTTTATAAGTTAAAAACCAAACAATCAATCATATGAAATTATCTCAAATCATCACATGTATTCTTAAATCACAAGAGATATCCAATAATCACTCTACACAATTGATTAGAAGTAAAACAATTGAAATAATAAACTCAATAAAATCAGATAAATAAAGACTTACATAAAAGTGATGTCGTTCTTCATCGGTGAGGCTTCATCCCCAACCTTAGTTGGAAATTTAGCTACACATAAAAAATAAAACATAAACCTAAACCTGAAAAAAAAAAAAAATAAATAAACTAAAGATAAAAGTTGTAGAATTTTGCTCTCTGTACTTGTATATCTTTTTTTGAATGTAAAGAAGTCTATTTAGAGGTTTAGGGAAGTCTTAGAAGCTTTATTAAACCTAGATAATTCAGAGGCCTGTCTCCCAGTCAAAATAGAAGTTTGAAATCGGAATAGGATTGGTTCAGATTTGTGTCATTTACTTGCGGGGCAATTTTAGCATAGTAACCATCCGAATTAGGAAAATCCTATTTCACAAGAAATTGTAGTATTTTGCGTTATCTTTCCAATGCCACTTGAATCACTTCAATCCAATATTTTAGCAGAAAGTTATGGTCAAAATACTGAGATATATACAGAATTTGAATTTGAATCTGATCCGAAATCTTATCAAATCTGATCTTTTATCCAATTTAATCTGATTTAACATTTTTCTTGGATTTGGTTAAACTTAACCACATCATCTAGGTCTTCTCAAAGTATGCTTTCCTCCAAACTTTGCACTTTTTTCCTTTAAAGCTGTAGTTTTTCTTTAATGACCTACAAAACACTAAAAACACAAAACGAACACAAAATATTAAATAACGACACAGCTAAAGGATTAACTAATGTAAATAAATGGGTCCAAATATGCAACATTTGGCACTTATCAATAGTGAACGAGGATCGCATGGGTGTTATGAGCATAGATTTGTAAGGAAATAACAATAAAAGATAATAAAGATAAACAATTTTGTCACTTCAAGTGGCCAATCCCTTCACTCTCTCAAACTCATGCCTAGGAGACACAAACACTAGATAATTTTTTGGATGATTTCATTATGTAAAGCTTGAAGATTAAATACAAGAAATATGTAATTCCTGACCAACTAACATAGTGTTGTACCCATGACCTAATGCTTGTAACTGAGATACAGGACTCTGACCCACTAACCCTCCTTAGTGGACTATAACTCCTACTAACAAGCTGACCCACTAACAACACAATCTATAAGAGCATTTCTTGCAGCCTCACCAAACTATTTTTTGGCTATTTTGGTGAGGCAATTTAACAAAAGTGGCTTAAATCTTCACTTTTCAGACTCAATACTTTAACAAAAAAAATAATAATAATAGTGAAGTGAACAGTACTCACCAAATATAAAAAAAAAGGACTATTCACTCACTTATTGATTAAACAATTCATTTCTCCCTCTTCGTTTTTGCTTTTTGTTTCTCTCTCTTTCTCTTTAATAGTTAAAAAAGAATAAACTAATATTTTGAAAAAGAATATTTAAATGGAATAGTGAAAGTGGATTATTAAAATAGTGAGGCTACTGGGGTGCTCTAAAAAAATGAGTTGTTAAAATAGAAAAAAAAAAATGTACTTTTGGCTATTTTGGTGAGTAAAATTTGGTGAGGCTGCTAAAAATGCTTTAATGGACTCAACTTCAACAGCCACATTCCGGCGAAGGAGGCGATAGGATGAGGAGGCGGGGTGGCTGAGCGAAAGGGCGAGAACGAGAGAGAGAGAGAGAGGAACTAGAGAGGAAGAAATAAAGTGAGAAACGAAATGTTGAAGTTTCTGGAAAAGAGAGAGGGGGAGAGAGAAATAATAAAATATTAAATGCATTGGTAAACAGTGTCGCTACATGTAGCGGTGTACTGTTCACAAATGAGTTAAAAATGCATTTTGCATTTATTTTACGTAAGCTGATGTGGAGACACTTTTATTCATTTGCTTAGCCATTTTGCATAAAAGTCATATATGGCTAATCCAATGTGAGTGCTATAATGCATTAACAAATTACTCAAATACAAATAATAGTAACTGAAAGCAATGACGACGGAAAGCAACAAAGGTGTTATTTCCTTACCTTTGTAGGTGGCAACTTTTTGCTGCAACGAAAAGCAGCGGTGAGGGAGACAAAGACAATGATGATGACAAAGGCATTGAAATGTCACAAAGATGACTGAAATCAACAATTTGGGTGACTATTCGAAAATTTGCTAGGTAGCATAGAGGGAAGATTAAGAGATTTGGATGGCGTTTGAGGGGAAGGAGTTTTAGCGACGATATTAGAAGACAATTGATTTGAAATTACCCTAAATTTGTTTTTGGGTTAAATGTTGATTTGGTACTTATGGTAAGGGCCATAATCAAATAGCCATCTCGGTTTCAAAAAGTGTTACAAGTGGTACCTGTCATCATCCTAAATACCGACATGCACCTTATGTATAGGTTTCATCCATAATTATATGGATCTACACGTCAATGCCTTTCAAAAAGGGACACATGTTCTATCACTACAACAAAAATTGGTCTTTTTGGCTTTTTTTTTTTTTTACCTAGCATTTATTCTAAATACCAAGTTTTTTACATTTTGGTGGCATATTTTTTTTAAATGCCAAAAATTGAGTGCTTTTTCATTTTTTCGTTGGTTATTAATATTTTCTACTCTCTTGGAGTGGAGCTTCAAATAATTTGTGCTGAGAAATCTGCACATTACTCGACTATTTCTGGTGCAAGTTCTTTCACTCTTTCACATTTTTCTTTATTTGCTTGCAGCTTTTTTCTGAAAAGATAACATGGAGGACAAATGTGCAATCAAGAGAGATGTTACTGAAGTATTGCTTCATCATTGGAACTAATTTTTTTTTCATGTTTCTTTCTCTCAAAGTCAATCTTGCTAATGGTAATTACTTGGCTGGTGCAGTTGATAGGCAATACAGGTAGAATTTATGTAGGGGAGTTCTATTGTGTCTTGCCTTTGTTGAGTCATAAATGGAAGCTTGCACGTGACATCAATTTTGGTAAATCTTGTTCGAGTGCATGTGACATCAATTTTGGTAAATCTCCTCAAAAAAGTTGCGATTTGTTAAATTATCGTGGTAAACCCTAAATAATAAAATATTGTTGTTTTTGTTGAAGGTTATAGTCAATGGGCTGGATTTATGCCAAGCAGAAGGTGACCTCGCTCTGGGAAAAACACTATCAAGGAAAAACACAAGTGCATTACAAGTAACCCAAGTATCAACAACCAAGAAATCACCCACCTTCTTTGGATTGCCCATTTTTTAATATGCTTTTGTTTTATATGATCCATTGGGTTGAAGAAAACATGTCTTCTTTAATAGGAAACTAAATATGTAATTATATCAAATATTACATACAACATCGTAAATGGCTTGTGCACTCCCATTAGTGACCAATCTACTTTTGTTTTGGATCATTAGTGACCATTAGTTGATTTTGTTTTGTATAATGCACTAGCACTTTATGGAGTAATGATATAAGGAGGAGTAGAGTCCTCCCAAATGTGATGTGGTTCTTAAATTCACCATTAAATAAAAATTTTTTTATTGGTGATTATATTGTGAATATATTAAAAAAATATATATTATACTGGATTCAAGTTTCTTGGCACATAGAATATGTGCCAAGAAATTCAAGTTTTCTTGGCACATAGCCTATGTGCCCTCAATCCTAAATACTTTGTTTTTTCTGGTTCCTTTGTTAACATTGTGCCACATTCAAAACAGAAAACTACCTCTTGGATTATAGACACTGGTGCAACTGATCACATTTTTACTTCAATTACAGCTATAGTCTCAACACGTGAAGTTACCTAATTGATCTATAGCATCTATCACACACATAGGCAAAACTGTCAAACTTTCAGACAATCTTACATTGACTAAAGTTTTATGTGTTCCATCTTTTACCCTCAATCTAATTTCAACTAGCAAACTCATTAAAAATCTAACATGTTGTCTCATCTTTCTTACTGGATATTGTTTTATACAGAATTTGTACCATTGGAGAACGATTGGGGTGGGTAAGGAAGAAGCTAGTTTATTTGTCTTGTTGCAAGAGAACAAGGTATCTACCCAAGCCCAAGCTGCATCATTTCCTTCCTTTCAACAACATGCACCTTTTAATTCCATCAAACAATCCTCACATGATGTTTGACACTATAGACTAGGGCACCTTTCCATATCTAGAATAAGGTTGTTACAAAAGCATGTTCCTGCAATCCCATGTAAATTTGATAGCATTTGTTCAATTTGTCAAATGGCCAAACAACATCAGCTTCCTTTTTCAGTTAGCACTTATGTATCTTTGTTACCATTCGATCTCATTCATTGCGATATTTGGGGTCCTCTGGCCACCAAGTCAATAAATGGTTCTATTTTCTTTCTTACAATTGTGGATGACTATTCAAGGTTTACTTGGGTTCATTTGATGCAACACAAATTTCAAACTAGTTCCATTATCAAATATTTCTTTCAACTTGTTCAAACTTAGTTTCAAACTAAAGTCAAGTGTCTTAGATCAGATAATGGTGCTAAATGTAACTGAAAGATTATTTTTCTGATCAAGGCATCATTCATCAACTTAGTTGTGTTGAAACCCTACAACAGAAGGCCATAGTTGAGAGAAAATACCAACACCTACTAAATGTTGCAAGAGCTTTAAGATTTCAATCACATCTTCTTTTAAAATTTTGGGGAGATTGCATACTCACAATCACTCACATTATAAATAGAATACCTACACTCTTTCTTTCAAACAAATCACCTCATGAGCTGCTATATTCTGCAGTCCCATCATATTCTCATCTCAAAATTTTTGGATGCTTAGCTTATGTGTTAACTATATCTAGAAATAGAACCAAGTTTGATCCAAAAGCTATTCCATGTATTTTCATAAGATATCCATATGGCATGAATGGTTATAAATTTTTTAGGGGAAAATCCACTTTACCCTCTTGAAGTTTCAGGTGTTTTTCAATTTGAACCACAAAGTTTAAAAATTGGCAATGTACCCCCCTAATGTTTCAAAAAAATTCAATTTAAACCTTTCGTTACTAATTTCCGTTAAATTGGACGAAATTTTTTTTTTTTTTTTTTTTTTTTTTTAAAAAAAGCCTGAGAGTAATTATGTAATTTCATAAATTTCCATCTAATTTGACGGAAATTAGTAACTGAATGTTTAAATGGAAAATTTTTGAAACATTGGGGGGTACACTGCCAATTTTTAAACTTTGAGGTTCAAATTGAAAAACCCCTGAAACTTCAGGGGGGTAAATTGGATTTTTCCCAATTTTTTAGTCTTCATAATCATTCTGTCATCATTTTCAGACATGTTATCTTTCATGAAACCATTTTTCCTTTTACTTCTCACTTAGATCATTCATTATCTATAGCTCATGATAACACCAATCTTTCATCCATCCATTTTCCAAATTCTGATACATTTGATATCTCAGATTTTCCTCCTAATCCAGCAATGTCAATCTCATCTCCTATTCCTCAACCATAGCTAGTCATAACAAACCCCTACTCACAGCCATTCATTTCACCTACTTCTGAACCTAATACCTCATCAGATTCAACACCTTCTGTTGAACCAAATCCTCCATCTTATTATGTTCCCTCTTCTGTTCCTAGTCAATTGTCCTGTCCATCCATTAAAAAATCCACTAGGATCAAAACCAGACCTAGTTACTTGCAGGATTATCATTATTAATTTGTTTCATCTTCTCCACCCCCATCTATTGCAATGTCTACTAATTCAGGTAAATCTTATCCATTGTCTTATTTTGTTTCCAATGATAACTTGTCTCGTTCTCATAAACATTTTTGCCTTAGCACTCACTCAACATTGAACCTAAGTTCTATCATCAAGCTATTAAGGATGTGCATTGGCGTGAGGCTATGCAGGCTGAAATCTTAGCACTTGAAGCAAACAAGACTTGGATAGTTACCGCATTACCTCCAAACAAGAAGGCTATTGGCTGCAAATGGGTGTATAAGATAAAACAGAAATCTGATGGCAGTATTGAGTGGTACAAGGCTAGGTTGGTGGCCAAAGGGTACACTCAATGTGAATGGTTGGATTATCATGAAACCTTCTCTCCTGTATCCAAGATAACAACAATGAAATGTTTCTTAGTTCTTGCAGCAGCTAAAGGTTAGATATTGCATCAATTGGATGTGAATAATGCATTCTTGCATGAGGACTTAGATGAAAAAGTCTATATGACTATGCCTCCTGGTTTTGGCAGCAAAGGGGAGAGTATGGTTTGTTGACTGGCTAAATCATTGTATGGTTTGAAGCAGGCTTCCCGACAATGGTTCTCCAAATTCTCTGCAACATTAATTGATCTTTGTTTTGCTCAATCCAAGGCTGATGATTCTCTGTTCACAAGGCTCAAAGGTTCCTTTTATATTGATCTTTTAGTTTATGTTGATCATGTTGCCATAGCTAGCAATGATCCAAAAGCAGTTTCTGATTTCATCATTCTCTTGAATGATAGGTTTCGTTTAAAGGACTTACGACCTTAGAAATATTTTCTAGGACTCGAGATTGCTAGGTCCACAGAAGGCATTTCTGTATGCCAAAGAAAATATGCCTTAGAGATTCTTGAAGATTTAGGTTACTTGCTTCTAAGCCAGTTAGTTTTCCAATTGAGCAGAATTTGAAATTGTCAAAAGATGAAGGCATTCTTTCATCGGATTCTACCTCTTATAGGAGGTTAGTTGGCAGACTTCTCTATCTCACTATTACCAGA
>NC_081547.1:16190848-16288080 GCF_901000735.1 Corylus avellana
ATAATGCAAGCCGATAAACAACATAAAACACAATGCTTAATTTTCCTTCAGTTTTCCTAGCAAATAGATGTGGAACAAAAACTTAAACGCAGATTGATCGAAACTTAATTTTCCCCGCAATCAAGCAGACATAAATCAAAAGCCAGCAAGCGTACAGCAAAATATAAACACCGAAAAGGCTTTAATACAGTTACGAACCCGATTCACCTAAACCACAGAACAAAACGAAAATAGAGAAATGTTTGAGATATAATGCTTAAAATTCACAAATCAGCACAATTGAAATCAAATGCCAGAGTCAGATTACGTTGAAGAAGCTAAGATCTCTGAAAGGAACTCACCGAACTAAGCTCTCTGAGCTCTGCGGAGGGTGGGACTCGAAACCTAAAGGCTAGGGTTTTCCCAGCGGACTAAGGCTGGCCGGGAACGGAACTAGGATTTTGTAGGGTTTGTATGCGCTTCGGCTTGGGTGATCCGACGGGGAAGATTTGTTTTCGAGATGAAGGTGGATCTTAGCCGTTGACTGGAGGGTTTTATGCCACGTATGTACTGTGAAAAATAAATGGCCTGAATGTGCCCTAAGGCCCAATTTGTTTTGTTTTTGTAGGGTTGGTGAAAAAGAATCCTTAGCTTTGCATTAAAATTTAAAAGAAACAAATCAAATACTAACACAAAAAGAGGCCTAAAATATAGAATTTGAATACTACTGTTAAGGACTCGTGCCGATAGTCGGGATAAATGAACTTTAGGCCAATGTGAATTGAAGTTTTTTTTTTTTTTTTTTTTTTTTTTTTTGACAAAAAGCTCTTTTGAGTTTTAAAAAATGATTGATTACTTCTTAGAGTAAGGGCCTGTTTGGGGTATTTGAGAGGCTTAAAAGTGTTTTTAACGCTTAAAAAATCCGTTTGAAGAAAAAAGTATTCGATTGGTAAAAAAATTAACAGTGCTTTTAAAGGTCCAAAAAGTCTAAAAATGGTCAAAAAGCATTTTTGGCAAAAGCTTCAAAATAAAGCTTTTGCCCAAAAGCTCTTTTTGACTTAAAAACTTTATTTCTCAAACGCAATCTCAAACAGACTCTAAGCCAAAAGAACAATTTGGTCATATTGTTTGTAAATGACACGGGTGTGTCCAGCAAGAATCCATTAACAATTTTCCAAGCTTCAGTCCAACTAAGAGCATGTTTAGAATTACATTTGAGAAATAGAGTTTTTAAGTCAAAAACAGCTTTTGAACAAAAGCTTCATTTTTAAGCTTTTGCCAAAAGTGTTTTTTTGGTCATTTTTAGGCTTTTTGGACCCTTAAAAGCGCTTTTAATTTTTTTACCAAACGAGTACGTTTTTCTTCAAACAGGCTTTAAGAATGTTAAAAGCACTTTTAGGCCCCTCAAACGCAATTCCAAACAAGCCCTAAGTCCACAAGCCCAACAGAATGCCAAGGCCCAAATTAAAGAAATCCTGATGCAGTCTAGAGAATTTTAGTGAATTCAAAAAATCATAGTCGTCCATTACTTCATCATTTTAAAAGCATCATAGTCGTTCATTACTTCATCAGAATCTTATCTTTCCAACTAAAAAGGTTTCAGATCATTTGGAGTCGTGTGTCAAAAGTTATGACCGTTTGAAGTGGAGTGGTCAGCCTTCTCGGAAATATGCATTAAGGTGGTTGTTTGTCCTCTTGTCTGCTACTCCACAAATTAATTATTGTTTTCTGCCATTATTACTTGTTTAACTTCATTAGATGCTTATCCTATGCTTATAGGGTTGTTCTAAGCTTATATAATACTTATGTGTTCAAGTGTAGGTCGGACTAGAGTATTGTGTTAACTGGCTTTTGAGATGGGAGTTCTCCTTGTATCTCTGTATCTCTTTGGTGTGAGCCTTAGAATGGTGAGTGTTCTAGTTTTATATCTCTTGTTATAATCCTTTGGGTGGTGATATTCTATATCCCTTTGATGTTATCTCTTGGGTGGTGAACTTCTATCTGTCATTTGAATGTGAATTTGTGTACTTGTTTTCCATCTCAATTTCTGTTCGGTATCAAATTGGTATCAAAGCTAAGGTTGCTCAAGTCTTGATTTCTATGGCTGCTCGTGGTCGTCGTGCTCAGGCTAACCAACCCCTAGCAGCTCCAAAAAGAGACCCGCGAGATATTGAAATGGACAACTTGAGGAGACAAGTCCAGCAGCTCCAAGAACGTTTACAACATTTTGCAGCCTCTAAACATGATGCCTCTCATCATGACTCGGAGGATGAAGTTTCCAGTGACGATGGAGAGAGAGTTAATCCTTTCCACCAGGCTCGTAATCACACCTCGAGTGATAGCACTCCACCTCATCCTCGAAACCTAAGAATTCATAGTGTCCATGCCATTATTATGTCAAGGTGGACATTCCAGAATTTGAAGGAAGAATGCAGCCTGATGAATTCATTGATTGGCTTAACACCATTGAGCAAATCTTTGATTACAAAGATGTTCCAAAACACCACAAGGTGAAGCTTGTTGCCATCAAGTTGAGGAAACGTGCTTCTATTTGGTGAGAGCACCTTAAGAAACAGCGGGAACATGAAAGGAAAAGCCGCATTATGACTTGGGCAAAAATGAAGAAGGCTCTCAAGAAGAAGTATTTGCCAGATCATTATCAGCAAGATGCTTTTCTTAAGTTCCACAACTTTCGGCAAAACGAACTTTCTGTGGAAGAGTACACGGCAGACTTTGATTATTCTATGATGTGTAGTGATATTGTAGAACTGGAAGAGCAAATGGTAGCCCATTACCTTGGAGGTTTACGTTCCAAAATCAATAATGTTGTTCAGTTACAACCTTATTGGACTTACAATGATGTTTGTAAGCTAGCACTCAAGGTGGAGAGACAATTGAAGGAAGGGCATAGGAATACTTATCGACCTTTCAATCAAGGAGGAATCACCAACCGGGGGAGTAGTTTTACTGCCAAGACCACTCCATATCCCAAGAATGCAGCTACCAAACCAGCTAAGAGTGAAGCCAAACAACCAGCCAAGAATGAAGCTCCAGCAGGTTCAAATCGCTCCAATACTTCTAACTCAAGTAGAAAATGCTTTAAATGTCATGGTTTTGAACATATTGCTTATGATTGTCCAAATCGCATGATAATCTCACTTGTTGAAGAAGACTTGGAAGATGATGAGGATGAACCAGTTGATGAAGAGTCTGAGGAAGGCTTGACATATGCGGATCAAGGGGAGTCTTTTGTAATTCCCAGGATCTTGAAATCCACCTACGCAGAAGAAGATTGGCTTCGGAACAACATTTTCCACACCAAGTGCACCTCTAGTGGCAAGGTATGTAATGTCATCATTGATGGGGGAAATTGTGAGAATGTGGTGTCTACAACCATGGTGGAGAAACTCAACCTGAAAACAAAACCTTATTCCCATCCTTACATGCATCAATGGCTTAAAAAGGGCAATGATATCCAGGTAACAAAGAAATGCTTAGTTCAATTCTCTATTGGGAAGAATTACTAAGATGAAGTTTTGTGTAATGTTGTTCCTATGGATGCATGTCATATATTGCTTGGTAGGCCATGGCAGTTTGATAGAAGAACTTTTCATGATGGTTTCAAAAACACTTATTCTTTTGAAAAAGATGGCACCAAAATTACTGTAGCTCCATTAAGAATGTTGACTACACCTAAACCTTCTAAAGGGGAGGGTAATAATCTACTTTCTACATGTGAAGTTGAGAGAGCTTTAACAGAATGTGGGGAAGGGTATGCTCTAATGGTAGTTGAAAAGAAAGACCCAATTGAAATTCCTCTTATCTTACAACCAGTTCTTGAGAAATTTCCTAATGTTATTCCGGAAGAGCTTCCACCGTGTCTTCCACCCATGAGAGACATATAGCACCACATTGACCTTTTTCCAGGTTCCGTTCTACCTAACAAGGCAGCCTATCTAATGAATCCAAGAGAGCATGAAGAGTTGCAGAGACAAGTTGATGAATTGATCACCAAAGGCCTTGTGAAAGAAAGCATGAGTCCTTATCCTGTTCCAGCACTTCTAGTACCAAAGAAGGATGGTTCTTGGCATATGTGCATCGACAGTAGGGCTGTGAACATGATCACCATCAGGTATCGCTTTCCCATTCAGGGGCTAGGTGACCTCCTTGAACAACTTCATAGAGCCACAATCTTCTCCAACTTGGATCTTCGTAGCGGATACCATCAAATTCGCATGAGAGATGGTGATGAATGGAAGACAACTTTTAAAACTAGAGATGGTCTTTATGAATGGATGGTCATGCCATTTGGACTCTCTGATGCTCCTAGTACATTTATGCGTCTCATGAATCATGTTTTTAAACCTTTTATAGGAAAATTTGTTGTTGTTTACTTTGATGATATCTTAGTTTACAACAAATCTCCAGAATATCATTTGGAGCACCTTCAACAAGTCATTCAAACTCTATGAGAGCAAAAGTTGTATGTCAACTTGAAGAAATGCCATTTCTTCACAAATAGCCTAGTGCTCTTAGGCTATGTTGTTTCTAAGGAAGGAATCATGATGGATCAGAGCAAAATTGAGGCAATCACCATCTGGCCTATTCCCAAGTCCCTTCATGACATCAGAAGCTTTCATGGACTTTCATCATTCTACCGGCATTTCATTAAAGGCTTCAGCACCATTATTGATCCCATCACAGAATGCCTTAAGGGAGGAACGTTTAAGTGGACTGAAGAAGCCCAAAAGAGCTTTGAACTTCTCAAGCAGAAAGTAACGGAAGCACCAATCCTTGTGCTTCCAAATTTCTCCAAAGTGTTTGAAATTGATTGTGATGCTTCTAATCTGGGAATTGGTGGTGTTCTCAGCCAAGAAGGCAAGCCGCTTGCCTTTTTCAGTGA
Source organism: Corylus avellana (assembly GCF_901000735.1). Lineage (NCBI taxonomy): Eukaryota > Viridiplantae > Streptophyta > Magnoliopsida > Fagales > Betulaceae > Corylus > Corylus avellana. The sequence continues at coordinate 16,195,731 of NC_081547.1, forward strand.
AAAGCTCAATGACTCCCAAAAGAAGTATTCCACCTATGACAAAGAATTTTATGTTCTTGTTCGTGTCTTGGAGCATTTGAGTAATTATCTACTCTCCAAAGAATTTATACTTCATTCTGACCATGAAGCTTTGAAGTACTTGAACAACCAGTAGAAGCTTAACACACGACATGCAAAATGGAGTGAGTTTTTGCAAGCTTTTTCATTCTCAATCAAGCACAAGGTAGGTAAACTCAATCAAATAGCTGATACTTTAAGTCGAAGACACTCTGTACCTAATACCATGCAAGTGCAAGTTTCAGGTTTTGAAGTTTTCAAGCAACTTTACAAAGATGATCCTGATTTTGGCTATGCTTGGAAGGAATGTTCTAATGGTCCTAACAACCATTTCTTGCTGCAAGATGGTTTTCTTTCAAAAACAATCATTTATGCATTCCCCAATGTTCATTAAGAGAAGCCATTATCAAATAAGCTTATGGAGGAGGTCTTACTGGTCATTTTGGTAGAGACAAAACTTTAGCTCTTGTGCAAGAGAATTTCATTTGGCCTAAGATGGTACGAGATGTTGTGCGACACATAAAGCAATGTCGAATTTGCCACCTCGCAAAGAGTCGCAAATAGAACACCGGACTATATATCCCATTGCCTATTCCAAATGTCCCATAGGAGGATATTAGTCTTGACTTTGTTGTGGATTTACCCAGAACCCAAAGGAACAAAGATTCCATTATGGTGGTGGTTGATCGATTCTCAAAGATGGCCCATTTTGTCCCTTGCAACAAAACTCTTGATGCATCTCATGTTGCGGATTTGTATTTCAGGGAGATAGTCAAGCTTCATGGCATTCCCAAAACAATTACGTCCGATCGTGATTCCAAGTTTGTTGGTCATTTTTGGCGTACACTTTGGCGAAAGCTTGGAACTATCCTCCAGTTCAGCTCTACATACCACCCTCAAACAGATGGTCAAACTAAAGTTGTTAATCGAAGTTTGGGAAACCTCTTGAGGAGTTTTGTGGGAAAGAACATCCATCAATGGGATCTCCTCCTTGCCCAAGCTGAATTTGCCTATAATAGGTCTACTAGTCAAACCACTGGTTGTAGTCCTTTTGAAGCTGTCTATGGCCAAAACCCTATTAGCCCTCTTGATTTGGCTCCAATTCCTACAAACATTCAATTTAGTGGCGATGCTACTGAATGAGCCAAAGGAATCAAGAAGTTGCATGAGCAGATTCAAGGTCATATTGAGAAGCAAAATGAAAAGTATCAAACACAGGCCAATAAGCATAGAAAGCCAATGGTTTTCAAAGAAGAAGATTTAGTATGGATTCATTTCCGAGAAGAAAGTTTTCCAGCTCAATGGTGATCTAAGCTCCTACCACGAGCAGATGGTCCTTTCAAAGTGCTCCAACGCATTGGAGAAAATGCTTACAAAATTGAGCTCCCTAGAGAGTATGATGTATCTGCCACTTTCAATGTATGTGACTTGGCACCATATGAAGAAATCGAAGAGGCCACAGACTTGAGGGCAAGTCCTCATCAACTGGGGGAGTATGACACATGTGTGTCCTGCAAGAGCCCATTAACATTTCCCAAGCTTCAGTCCAAATAAGTCCACAAGCCCAACAAAATGCCAAGGCCCAAATTGAAGAAATCCTGATGTAGTCTAGAGAGTTCTAGCGAGTTCAAAAACATCATAGCCGTCCATTACTTCATCATTTCGAACACATGCCTAGGTCTAACTTGAAGTTTAGAATCTTATCTTTCCAACTAAAAGGGTTTCAGATCATTTGGAGTCGTGTGCCAAAAGTTATGACCATTTGAAGTGGAGTGGTCAGCCTTCTCAGGAATATGCATTAAGGTGGCTGTTTGTCCCATTGTCTGCTGCCCCACGAATTAATGATTGGTTTTTGCCATTATTACTTGTTTAACTTCATTGGATGCTTATCCTATGCTTAAAGGGTTGTTCTAAGCTTATATAATACTTGTGTGTACAAGTGTAGGTCAGACTAGAGTATTATGTTAAAAAACTAGTCTTTGGCTTTTGAGAGGAAAGTTCTCCTTGTATCTCAGTATCTCTTTGGTGTGAGCCTTAGAGTGGTGAGTGTTCTAGTTCTATATCCCTTGTTATAATCCTTTGGGTGGTGATATTCTATATCCTTTTGGTGTTATCTCTTGGGTGGTGAACTTCTATCTGTCATTTGAGTGTGAATTTGTGTACTTGTTTTCTATCTCCATTTCTGTCCGGTATTAGTAAAGCTTACAGAATATGTTATAATCATAAATACTAACATGTACCTTTTGTCCATGTTCCATCCATTTTTTAAAGGAGATCCCCGTCAACATGCTAAACAATACAATACATGCCCTATATGGATTATTAATATTATTTTTTTAAAAAGAAGCTTAAAAAGAAAACCAAATAAAAAGTTACTTTGTCCAAAATACAGGCATCTAGCTTGAGCCAACCCCAACTTGCAAAATATGAATGATCAAAACCACCTGCAAAGGCCCCTGACTAGGGTGAACCATCCCATGGCCCTTGGAAAAAACAAAACAAAAACAAAAACAAATTTGGGGGTGGTTCGGCCATCCCCCACAATTTCAAAAAATAAATAAAAAAAATTGTTTGGAGGGTTCACCCCTTGGAGGTAGCTGAACAATCCCCAAAGACTATGGAGGTGCTTCGCCCACCCATAAATTAGCCATAGAAGGTGCCAAAACCACCTTCAAACCAAATAGGGTGCAAAATTTATTTGTTTTTTTTTCTTCGTTTTTTTTTTTTTTTCTTTTTTTGAATAGAAATTTTCTCCAAATCAGTTTGGATGAAATTTCCTCGAACCTACTTCAATAAGTGCCAAGTGTCATATCTCACATATTTTATTTAATATTTTTAACAGTTATTTATTGTCATTTTACTAACCTAGAAACCTAAACATTAATTTTTTAGAAACCCAAAGATTTTAAGTGACACTTGTCACTTATTGAAATAGGTTTGAGGAAATTTGTGTCTTTTTATTTTTTATTTTTGGGAAAAGTACACTTTACCCCCAAAGTTTGAGCCGATTTTCAATTCAACCCCCAATGTTTCAATTTTTACAATGCACCCCACCAAAGTTTGTCTTCTCTGACAGAAATATGATCACGTGACCCGCACATGATCACTTAAGCTAATTCCTCCCCCAAAATGCCCCCAACCCCCATCTTCTTCATCAAAGACCCTGTAACATTGTCTTCTGGGATTACATATAACCGTGAAAATGGCCGAAGAATGAACTTTAAAAATCAAGCACTGTAAATTTATTGAATTAACAAGTACTGATACCTAATTAAATCATGGCAAAAATGGAATCCACAAACTCTCTTTCTGAGTAAAGAAAAAGGCATATCATGTTCATAAGTAGCTTGACAAATAAACCTCTTGGCACATCCAAACGAAGATAGTTTTCCTCCAAACTTCCTCCAACTCAGTCTATAAGAATGACATATGTCATTTGAACATGTGAGATGCATATGTTTTTTTAATAGTAGAAAAAAAGTTGGAATAAATAATTTTAAAAACTCATGTGCATCTCACATGTAATTAAAAAAAGAGACACATGTCATTTTTATAGACTGGGTTGGAAGAAGTTCCTCCAACCCAATTTGGAGGAAAACTCTGCCCCATCCAAAAATCTCCAGCAGCTTCAATTCTAAAGAATATCAACTCTCTTGCACCAAATATCAATCTGTTCTAAAGCCAAAATACACAAACTATATATGTTATCACCACTGTGAACCGAACAAAAAATCTTTGGCAAAATTTAAAAAAATAAAATAAAACCCAATTTCATAATATAAAATCTAAATTCAACCAGAATCCAAAAGAAGATTAGCAGCAAAATATCAGCCTCACTGTTTAAGCAAGACCCAGATGAAGAAATTACATAAAAAAAACAAAGGAAGCCATAGAATCACAGCTTTTGCTTTCCCAAAAAAAGATGAGCAGAAAAATATTAGCCTTACTGTTGGAGGAGACCCAGATGCAGAAATTGTATAAGAACGAAAAAAACAAAACAGAGGAAGTTATTAGACAACTTAGTTGAGAGTTGTCTACATATGCACATGTATAAAATGTATTTCAGTTTGTAAGTTTGTTATTATAGTTGCAGTTAGTTACAGTTAGTTGGAGATTAGTCGAAGTTAGTTGTTAGCTAAGTTGTTAGCTGCAGTTAGTAGTTAGAAGCTTGTTAAGCTTATGATCAAGTATATAAACAGTGTATTTCATCATTCTTAATAGGTAAGTTGAATATACAGAAAGTTCATTCAATCTCTCTGTTTTCAATCTTAGTGTTCATCTAGTTTTTGTGCTTGTTGTTCTTCTTCCTTTCTTCTTTGCATTCAATTGTTACAGATTGCAATGTTTGACATGGTATCAAAGACATGATCACACATGTGATTCTTCTGCATTTTTAGTTCATCTTCAAATGGCAGGCATTCCACATCTTCTGCTCATCCAAACATTCCATCTCCTGCTGTAAATCCAAATGATTTTTTAGCTTTCAATTGCAAAAAATCATACATTCACTCTTCCAAACAATCTGAAAGAGAATCTTCCAAACAATTTTTTCAATCCTTTTGTAATCACTCGTCCCATACATTCATCCAGTCCTCTTTTTCTCCATAGTGGAGATAATCCAGGACTTTTGCTTGTTCCTTAGCCATTGACAGGAGAAAATTACAGTACCTAGAGCCGCTCAATGCTTGTTGCTTTGAATCCAAAGAACAAGATGTGTTTCATTAATGGTTCTTTTCCTAAACATTCAATGTTTGAGAGTTATTACATTGCCTGGATTCGTTGTAATGACCTTGTTGTTTAATGGATTCTCAATTCCATTTCCAAGGAGATTTATCCTACTATTATATACATCACATCCTCTAAACTAATGTGGCAGGATCTTAAGGATCGATATTCACAAAGGAATGGCCCTCGAGTCTTCCAGCTGCAGAAGGCCATCTTAGTGGTTGCTCAGGAGAATACTTCTACACGTCAATATTTCACTCGAATTAAGACTCTTTGGGAAGAACTCAATAACTATAGGCCTATTTCTATATGCAACTGTTGCCATTGTGGTCGCATGAAATCCATTCTTGAGCTCTATAGCCAAGAACGAGTCTTGCAATTTTTGATGGGTTTGAATGACTCATTTTCTGCTGTTAGAGCTTAGATTTTGCTAACAGATCCTCTTTCATCCATCAACAAAGTCTTTTCCCTGATCATTCAAGAAGAAAAACAAAGGGAAATAATTACAAGTTCCCTTAGTCATGATACTTCTTCTACACTCATGACAAAATCACTCATGCCTAACCCTATTGCCTCATCCATCATTCCTCATGAACCTGCTGTATTCATGACCAAAACCACACCACCAGAGCCTAGGTTTGCTAAACAGAACTTTAGGAAGGATCATCCTATATGTTCTCACTGTGGAGTAGCAGGTCATACTATTGAGAAGTGTTACAAAGTTCATGGCTATCCATCTGGATTCAAGTTCACTCGAAACAAACCCAACCAATCTATTCAACACTCATCAAATCAAGTGTAGGGTACTCATTTGACTAAGTTTCATCAGTTGAACAATCCTCCTCTGTTGACAATGATTTCTTAGCAGTGTCAGCAATTAATGGAATTGCTCCAATTCAAATTTTCTTGCACATAGACTATGTGCCGGGAAATAATTGTCTTGGCTTCCTAGCACATAAATTATGTGCCATTAAAATTTCTTGGCATATAGTTTATGTGCCAGGAAATAATTTTCCTGACATTGAGCTTGTCGAGCTATACATTATGTCAGCAATTAAACATCAATATGGGTTTTCTTGACATTTAAAACCGGTTTGCTGGCATTTAAAAAATGCTAGTAAGTACTTTTTTTCTTTTTTCTTTTTTTTTTTGTAGTGTATATGAGTTATTAATAGTATTTAAAATTACACATTTTTTTTTAAAAAAAAAAAACATTATTTTTTTAAAAAGCAAACTTAGAAAACAAAAAGAAGGGAAAACTACACTTTACCCCCCCAAAGTTTGAGCCGATTTTCAATTCGGCCTATTCGTTAATCGCTGCCATCTTCTCTGATTGAAATGTGACCACGTGACCTACACGTGATCACTTATGTTGATTCATTCCCCAAAATGCCCCCAACCCCATCTTCTTCATCAAAGTTCATTCTTCGGCCATTTTTACAGTGCTTGATGTTCGTGAGCCAGCTAGTGGTTTAGATTAGCCTACAATCAGGCCAGTTTGGCGTAAACTAAGTAGCCTTCTGTTTAGTTAAGAGCCAACTAGTCCATATCGTTCAGATACAAGAATGAAGGAGAGTTTTTATAGCAATGCAGAAGAGAGTAAGAGTGTCCCCTAAGGGACATCTGATAAAATTGGAATGCGCAAGGATGACACGCATAAATCGAGAAATCTGTCATAAAATCTGCGATTCTATGGTGTCAAGCATTGCAATCTGTAACAATTGAATGCAACGAAGAAAGGAAGAAGAAGAACAAGCACAAGAACAAGATGAACACTCGGATTGAAAACAGAGAGATTGAATGAACTTTCTATATATTCAACTTACCTTTTAAGAACGATGAAGTACATTGTTTATATACTTGATCATAAGCTTAACAAGCTTCTAACTACTAACTACAGTTAACAACTTAGCTAACAACTAACTTCAACTAATCTCCAACTAACTGTAACTAGCTACAACTATAATAACAAACTTGCAAACTGAAATACATTTTGTACATATTCATTTGTAGACAACTCTCAACAGAGTTGTCTAATAATACTCCCCCTCAAGGAGGATTGCAAATGTCCTTGACAGACAACATGGAGAGCAAACCGATGAAGTCTTTAAAACCAAGTCCCTTGGTAAAAATGTCTGCCAACTGATGTTGGGAAAGAACATGTAATGTTTTAATAAGACCAAGTTGAATATTTTCTCTAATAAGATAACAGTCAATCTCTATATGCTTGGGTCTCTAATGGAAAACATGATTTGCTGCAATATGGAGAGCAGATTCACTATCAGAGAAGAGTAATGCAGCCTTTGGATGAAAGACCTGAAACTCTTTAAGCCAAGAGAACAACCACATGAGTTCACAACAAGTAGAAGTCATTGCTTGGTATTCTGCCTCAACAAAGGATCTAGAAACTGTTTATTACTTCTTAGATTTCCAAGAAATCTATGAACCACCAATGAAGATGCAAAATCTAGTAATATACCTTCGAGTATCAACACACCTTGCCCAATCAGAGTCTGAAAAAGCGCCTTCAACTGAAAGTCCGAAGTTGTTGGAAAGAATAGACCTTGTGCAGAAGAACTCTTAACATACCTCAAGACCCTTGTGGTAGCATCTAAATGTGATTGTCTTGGTTTATCCATAAACTGGCTTAGGATTTGCACTGAGTATGTTATATCAGGTCTGGTAATAGTGAGATAGAGAAGTCTGCCAACTAACCTCCTATAAGAGGTAGAATCTGATGAAAGAATGCCTTCATCTTTTGACAATTTCAAATTTTGCTCAATTGGAAAACTAACTGGCTTAGAAGCAAGTAACCTAAATCTTCAAGAATCTCTAAGGCATATTTTCTTTGGCATACAGAAATGCCTTCTGTGGACCTAGCAATCTCGAGTCCTAGAAAATATTTCTAAGATCCTAAATCCTTTAAACGAAACCTATCATTCAAGAGAATGATGAAATCAGAAACTGCTTTTGGATCATTGCTAGCTATGGCAACATCATCAACATAAACTAAAAGAGCAATATAAAAGGAACCTTTGAACCTTATGAACAAAGAATCATCAGCCTTGGATTGAGCAAAACAAAGATCAATTAATGTTGCAGAAAATTTGGAGAACCATTGTCGGGAAGCCTGCTTCAAACCATACAATGATTTAGTCAATCAACAAACCATACTCTCCCCCTTGCTGCCAAAACCAGGAGGCATAGTCATATAGACTTTTTCATCTAAGTCCTCATGCAAGAATGCATTATTCACATCCAATTGATGCAATATCTAACTTTTAGCTGCTGCAAGAACTAAGAAACATTTCATTGTTGTCATCTTGGATACAAGAGAGAAGGTTTCATGATAATCCAACCCTTCACATTGAGTGTACCCTTTGGCCACCAACCTAGCCTTGTAGCACTCAATACTGCCATCAGATTTCTGTTTTATCTTATACACCCATTTGCAGCCAATAGCCTTCTTGTTTGGAAGTAATGCGGTAACTATCCAAGTCTTGTTTGCTTCAAGTGCTGAGATTTCAGCCTGCATAGCCTCACGCCAATGCACATCCTTAATAGCTTGATGATAGAACTTAGGTTCAATGTTGAGTGAGTGCTAAGGCAAAAACGTTTATGAGAACGAGACAAGTTATCATTGGAAACAAAATAAGACAATAGATAAGATTTACCTGAATTAGTAGACATTGCAATAGATGGGGGTGGAGAAGATGAAACAAACTGATAATGATAATCCTGCAAGTAACTAAGTTTGGTTTTGATCCTAGTGGATTTTTTAATGGATGGACAGGATAATTGACTAGGAACAGAAGAGGGAACATAATTAGATGGAGGATTTGGTTCAACAGAAGGTGTTGAATCTGATGAGGTATTAGGTTCAGAAGTAGTTGAAATGAATGGCTGTGAGTGGGGGTTTGTTATGACTAGCTATGGTTGAGGAATAGGAGATGAGATTGACATTGCTGGATTAGGAGGAAAATCTGAGATATCAAATGTATCAGAATTTGGAAAATGGATGGATGAAAGATTGGTGTCATCATGAGCTGTAGATAATGAATGATCTAAGTGAGAAGTAAAAGGAAAAATGGTTTCATGAAAGATAACATGTCTGGAAATGAAGACAGAATGATTATGAAGACTAAAAAATTGGGAAAAATCCAATTTACCCCCCTGAAGTTTCAGGAATTTTTCAATTTGAACCTCAAAGTTTAAAAATTGGCAATGTACCCCCCAATGTTTTAAAAATTTTCAATTTAAACATTCCGTTACTAATTTCCGTCAAATTGGACAGAAATCTATGAAATTACGTAATTACCCTCAGGCTTTTTTTTTTTTTTTTAATTTTCGTCCAATTTAACGGAAATTGGTAACGAAATGTTTAAATTAAAATTTTTTGAAACATTAGGGGGGTACATTGCCAATTTTTAAACTTTGGGGTTCAAATTGAAAAACACTTGAAACTTCAGGAGGGTAAAGTGGATTTTCCCCTAAAAAATTTATAACCATTCATGCCATATGGATATCCTATAAAAATACATGGAATAGCTCTTGGATCAAACTTGGTTCTATTTCTAGATAGAGTTAACACATAAGCTAAGCATCCAAAAATTTTGAGATGAGAATATGATGGACTGCAAAATATAGCAGCTCATGAGGTGATTTGTTTGAAAGAAAGGGTGTAGGTATTCTATTTATAATGTGAGTGATTGTGAGTATGCAATCTTTCCAAAATTTTAAAAGAAGATGTGACTGAAATCTTAAAGCTCTTGCAACATTTAGTAGGTGTTGGTATTTTCTCTCAACTATGGCCTTCTATTGTGGGGTTTCAACACAACTAAGTTGATGAATGATGCCTTGATCAGAAAAATGATCTTTCAGTTACATTTAGCACCATTATCTGATCTAAGACACTTGACTTTAGTTTGAAACTAAGTTTGAACAAGTTGAAAGAAATATTTGATAATGGAACTAGTTTGAAATTTGTGTTGCATTAAATGGACCCAAGTTAACCTTGAATAGTCATCCACAATTGTAAGAAAGAAAATAGAACCATTTATTGACTTGGTGGCCAGGGGACCCCAAATATCGCAATGAATGAGATTAAATGGTAACAAAGATACATAAGTGCTAACTGAAAAAGGAAGCTTATGTTGTTTGGCCATTGGACAAATTGAACAAATGCTATCAAATTTACATGGGATTGCAGGAACATGCTTTTGTAACAACCTTATTCTAGATATGGAAAGATGCCCTAGTCTATAATACCAAACATCATGTGAGGATTGTTTGATGGAATTAAAAGGTGCATGTTGTTGAAAGGAAGGAAATGATGCAACTTGGGCTTGGGTAGATACCTTGTTCTCTTGCAACAAGACAAATAAACTAGCTTCTTCCTTACCCACCCCAATCGTTCTCCAATGGTACAAATTATGTTTAAAATAATATCCAATAAGAAAGATGAGACAACATGTTAGATTTTTAATGAGTTTGCTAGTTGAAATTAGATTGAGGGTAAAAGATGGAACACATAAAACTTCAGTCAATGTAAGATTGTCTGAAAGTTTGACAGTGCCTATGTGTGTGATAGATGCTATAGATCCATTAGGTAACTTCACGTGTTGAGACTATAGCTGTAATTGAAGTAAAAATGTGATCAGTTGCACCGGTGTCTATAATCCAAGAGGTAGTTTTCTGTTTTGAATGTGGCACAATGTTAACAAAGGAAGCAGAAAAAACAAAGTATTTAGGATTGAGGGCACATAGGCTATGTGCCAAGAAAACTTGAATTTCTTGGCACATATTCTATGTGCCAAGAAACTTGAATCCAGTATAATTTTTTTTTTTTTTAATATATTCACAATATAATCACCAATAAAATTTTTCTATTTAATGGTGAATTTAAGAACCACATCACATTTGGGAGGACTCTACTCCTCCTTATATCATTACTCCATAAAAGTACTAGTGCATTATACAAAACAAAATCAACTAATGGTCACTAATGATCCAAAACAAAAGTAGATTGGTCACTAATGGGAGTGCACAAGACATTTACGATGTTGTTTGCAATATTTGATATAATTACATATTTAGTTTCCTATTAGAGAAGACATGTTTTCTTCAACCCAATGGATCATATAAAACAAAAGCATATTAAAAAATGGGCAATCCAAAGAAGGTGGGTGATTCCTTGGTTGTTGATACTTGGGTTACTTGTAATGCACTTGTGTTTTTCCTTGATAGTGTTTTTCCCAGAGCGAGGTCACCTTCTGCTTGGCATAAATCCAGCCCATTGACTATAACCTTCAACAAAAACAATAATATTTTATTATTCAGGGTTTACTATGATAATTTAACAATCGCAACTTTTTTGAGGAGATTTACCAAAATTGATGTCACATGCACTCAAATAAGATTTACCAAAATTGATGTCACGTGCAAGCTTCCATTTATGACTCAACAAAGGCAAGACACAATAGAACTCCCCTACATAAATTCTCCCTGTATTGCCTATCAACTGCACCAACCAAGTAATTACCATTAGTAAGATTGAATTTGAGAGAAAGAAACACGAAAAAAAAATTAGTTCCAATGATGAAGCAATACTTCAGTAACATCTCTCTTGATTGCACATTTGTCCTCCATGTTATCTTTTCAGAAAAAAGCTGCAAGCAAATAAAGAAAAATGTGAAAGTGTGAAAGATCTTGCACCAGAAATAGTCGAGTAATGTGCAGATTTCTCAGCACAAATTATTTGAAGCTCCACTCCAAGAGAGTAGAAAATATTAATAACCAACAAAAAAATGAAAAAGCACTCAATTTTTGGCATTTAAAAAAAAAAAAAGCCAAAAAGACCAATTTTTGTTGTAGTGATAGAACATGTGTCCCTTTTTGAAAGGCATTAACGTGTAGATCAGTATAATTATGGATGAAACCTATACATAAGGTGCATGTCGGTATTTTGGATGATGACAGGTACCACTTGTAACACTTTTTGAAACCGAGATGGCTATTTGATTATGGCCCTTACCATAAGTACCAAATCAACATTTAACCCAAAAACAAATTTAGGGTAATTTCAAATCAATTGTCTTCTAATATCGTTGCTAAAACTCCTTCCCCTCAAACGCCATCCAAATCTCCTAATCTTCCCTCTACGCTACCCAGCAAATTTCCGAATAGTCACCCAAATTGTTGATTTCAGTCATCTTTGTGACATTTCAATGCCTTTGTCATCATCATTGTCTTTGTCTCCCTCGCCGCTGCTTTTTGTTGCAGGGAAAAGTTGCCACCTACAAAGGTAAGGAAATAACACCTTTGTTGCTTTCCGTCATCATTGCTTTCAGTTACTACTATTTGTATTTGAGTAATTTGTTAATGCATTATAGCACTCACATTGGATTAGCCATATATGACTTTTATGCAAAATGGCTAAGCAAATGAATAAAAGTGTCTCCACATCAGCTTACGTAAAATAAATGCAAAATGCATTTTTAACTCATTTGTGAACAGTACACCGCTACATGTAACGACACTGTTTACCAATGCATTTAATATTTTATTATTTCTCTCCCCCCCTCTCTCTTTTCCGGAAACTTCAACATTTCATTTCTCACTTTATTTCTTCCTTTCTAGTTCCTCTCTCTCTCTCTTTCTCTCGCCCTTTCGCTCAGCCGCCCCGCCTCCTCATCCTATCACCTCCTTCGCCGAAACATGGCTGTTGAAGTTGAGTCCATTAGAGCATTTTTAGCAGCCTCACCAAATTGTACTCACCAAAATAGCCAAAAAGTACATTTTTTTTTTTTTTTTTGTATTTGAACAACTCATTTTTTTAGAGCACCCCAGTAGCCTCACTATTTTAATAATCCACTTTCACTATTCCATTTAAATATTCTTTTTCAAAATATTTGTTTATTCTTTTTTAACTATTAAAGAGAAAGAGAGAGAAACAAAAAGCAAAAACGAAGAGGGAGAAATGAGTTGTTTAATCAATAGGTGAGTGAATAGTCCTTTTTTTTTTAATATTTGGTGAGTACTGTTCACTTCACTATTATTTTTATTTTTATTTTTTGTTAAAGTAGTGAGTCTGAAAAGTGGAGATTTAAGCCACTTTTGTTAAATTGCCTCACCAAAATAGCCAAAAAATAGTTTTGGTGAGGCTGCAAGAAATGCTCTTATAGATTGTGTTGTTAGTGGGTCAGCTTGTTAGTAGGAGTTATAGTCCACTAAAGAGTGTTAGTGGGTCAGAGTCCTGTATCTCAGTTACAAGCATTAGGTCATGGGTACAACACTATGTTAGTTGGTCAGGAATTACATATTTCTTGTATTTAATCTTCAAGCTTTACATAATGAAATCATCCAAAAAATTATCTAGTGTTTGTGTCTCCTAGGCATGAGTTTGAGACAGTGAAGGGATTGGCCACTTGAAGTGACAAAATTGTTTATCTTTATTATCTTTTATTGTTATTTCCTTACAAATCTACGCTCATAACACACATGCGATCCTCGTTCACTATTGATAAGTGCCAAATGTTGCATATTTGGATCCATTTATTTACATTAATTAATCATTTAGCTGTGTTGTTATTTAATATTTTGTGTTAGTTTTGTGTTTTTAGTATTTTGTAGGTCATTAAAGAAAAACTACAGCTTTAAAGGGAAAAGTGCAAAGTTTGGAAGAAAGCATACTTTGAGAAGACCTAGATGATGTGGTTAAGTTTAACCAAATCCAAGAAAAAGGTTAAATCAGATTAAATTGGATAAAAAATCAGATTGGATAAGATTTCGGATCGGATTCAAATTCAAATTCTGTATATATCTCAGTATTTTGACCATAACTTTATACTCAAATATCAGATTGAAGTGATTCAAGTGGCATTGGAAAGATAACGCAAAAAACTACAATTTCTTGTGAAATAGGATTTTCCTAATTCAGATGTTTACTATGCCAAAATTGCCCCACAAGTAAATGACACAAATTTGGACGAATCCTATTCCGATTTCAAACTTCTATTTTGACTGGGAGACAGGCCTCCGAATTATCTAGGTTTAATAGGGCTTCTAAGACTTCCCTAAGCCTATAAATAGACTTCTTTGCATTCAAAAAAAGATATACAAGTCCAGAGAGCAAAATTCTACAACTTTTCTCTTTAGTTTTTTTTTTTTTTTTTTCAGGTTTAGGTTTAGGTTTAGATTTTATTTTTTATGTGTAGCTAAATTCCCAACTAAGGTTGGGGATGAAGCCTCACCGATGAAGAACGGCATCACTTTTATGTAAGTCTTTATTTATCTGATTTTATTGAGTTTATTATTTCAGTTGTTTTACTTCTAATCAATTGTGTGGAGTGATTCTTTGATATCTCTTGTGATTTAAGGATACATGTGATGATTTGAGATAATTTCATATGATTGATTGTTTGGTTTTTAACTCATAAAAATTGGATATCCCTTGTGATTTGTTCTACGGATACATCTGGTGTTTCAATTGAATTTGGATTCATTTTGTAATTTGTGCAATGAATGGATACATGAGATGATTTTGATTAACTGTTGAAGCATAGTAAAATATGCATAAGATTTTAATTGTGTGAACTTCGGATAAATATTGATGAATATGGAGTATGTTGTTATGATTCGGTGAGTGTGGATTCCCAAACCTTAGTCTTTATCTTTTGTTTTATTTAGTTTATGTTTATCCTTTAATTTTCAAAACTCAAAATTCAAAAACCTTTTGAAACTAGGTTAGGATTTAATTAGTTAAGATTTAAATTTGTTATTCAAAAACACAGTTCCCTATGGGTTCGACCTCGCACTTCATTATATTGCAAATGATTCGTACACTTGCGAGTATATTAAAATTTGCACAACAAGTTTTTGACGAATCCTATTCTAATTTCAGACTTCTATTTTGACTGAGATACAGACCTCCGAATTATCTAGGTTTAATAGGGCTTCTAAGACTTCCCTAAGCCTATAAATAAACTTCTTTGCATTTAAGAAAAGATATACAAGTCCAGAGAGCAAAATTCTACAGCTTTTCTCTTTAATTTAGTTTTTCTTTAATGACATACAAAACACTAAAAACACAAAACTAACACAAAATATTAAATAACGACACAGTTAAAGGATTAACTAATATAAATAAAGGGGTCCAAATATACAACATTTGACACTTATCAACTATCCTCATCCCCACCATGTTCTGGTTCAAGTTTAGTACCACCCGTATCTTGATCCTTGTTTGGGGGAAGTTTTATTTATGGCTTTCGCCATTCCAATTTATGGGATGGCTACTCCATAAATAGCAATCAAATTACACGAATGCTGTCAAATTATAGATTTATGTTCTTTGATTTGATTTGATTTGGTTTGGATTTTCTCTTTGATTTGGTTATAGGATTTTTTTAATGCTCTGTTCTAGGTTTGTTGATTCAATATTGGTAGTCTCACTATTGTCAATGACAGACTCTTAAGCGAAACTGAAAATCTGGTGTCATTGGTGACTAGTTGAGAATTGATTGCCCTCCATGCTAGCACTATGCTGCACCATATCATATTGATTTGTGCTTGTTCCATGCTTGCTCCAAATTCCGTTGTTTGATCGCTTAACAGTGTGACATCCACATTGTTCGAGGGTTTGGTTGGTGATATTGGCATTCTTCCCTAACTCCTCACTCCTCATTCGAAATGGGGGTAGCCGAAACCACCCCAAACCCACCCCATTGGGGCCCTTGGGATGGTTCGACCACCCCCAATCCGGCCATTTAGGGGTGGCTCGGCCACCCGTTGGCCTGCACTGAATCACCAGCAGTACAATGGAGCTTCGCAACTTAGGTGGTGTTTGTTAAACAACACCAAATACCACCACACTATTTATCTCATTTTTAAAAAAAAAATCAGCATCAAAACATTCTCACTTTTTATACCACATCATTTACTTTTTACTACTATTTAAATAAATAAATAAATAATACTACAAAACAAAATTTTTCACTTTTTAATACCACTTTTTTACTTTTCTATACCAATCATTATTATTTTTTTTAAAAAAATTTTTTAATGTCAATAGTATCATGGAAAAGGCCTTGTTGTTTAACAAACAAGGCCTCAAAGAATGTGTTGAAATTATTTCCAATCCTCCTCGACAGCTATATTGTCCCACAGATAAAAGGAATTGCTCTAAAAAAAAAAAACAAATCCCCTCCTCTTTGTATCTCCGACAGTGTAGGAGGAGGGAGTTTAACTCCCTCCTCCCCACCCCTTTCCCCTTTATTCCCCCTCCCCTTCCCGCCTCTTTTGAGGTCCTATTAGTCTCCTTGGAGACCTTATCTGCCTCTTTAGAGGCTTTTTCTTGTCTGTCTAGCAACATGGTCGATCCCTCCTCCACCGTAGTACGCTAGGTTCCAGCCTCCAGCAGCCGCTCTTAGCCTTGGATCTGCCCCTTTTCTGAAGGTTTTGGTTTGATTTTTTTCAAAATCAGATCTAGAATTTTTAGGAAGTTCAACCATCTCGTGCTCCATCCCTCCGTGATCCAGGGTCTTTCTTCTTCCAACCGCCACCAGCCGTGTCTCCTTCTGGCAAGCACGCACCCACGCATGGCCAACACGCGCTGCCACGTGTCCAACCTTTTGCAATGCGTGCTACCTGCCACCGTCTCCCGCTGCTTATGCCTATCTACTATGGTGGTCCCCCACCATCCCCCAGCACCCACTGCTGGTGCATGGTCTTCACGTGCCTGTGAGTGTCTTGCACTCGCTGGACCACTCCACGTTCCTCTGCCATGCCCACCTTGGGGTTACTGTGTTGCTTTTACTGTTTTATGTAATTGATGTTCTTCTGTATTTTCTGTTGGTCTATGCTGTATTTACTGTTTTCTGTGCGTTATAATCTCCCTGTACTAAAGTTGTTTGATCTGCTGGGAGATATTTTAGATGCTGGTGTTCGTCCTTCAACGGCTCTAATTCGGTTTTCTGCAGTGCTTGCCCTGCAACAACCATTTAACAGTGGTTGTTGCTTTTACCACAAAGGACCCTTCATTGAGTTCTTTTGCAAACTGCCTTATGCGGCTCTGGAAAAGGCCCGGCTTATTTACGGTTCTTATAGAACTATAGACAAAACCATTGCGTGCTGTTTGGTCCTTTTGGACCAGATCCAGAATTTGTTTTTGAATTTATACTGCATTTACCATTTGAGCTTTGTTGTCGGGGTGCCCACCGTTTTGGTTGTTTTATCCTGTAACCTGCTTTCCCTTATTTGATTAAAAAAAAAAAAAAGCCCTCAAAGTCTAACGCTTTCTGAGTTGACACTCTTGTTCATTTCTGCATTCCCATCAAAATCCAAGGTAAGAATTTCAGCTCATAGACTTGATACTCATTGCTATTGAGCCTAAAAATTGGCCTGCTGGGTTCTCTATTCATCTTACACTTTCAAATCTCATCAAACTGGTCATGACCCATTTGCCAAAGCTCAGGTTACTATCTATTCTCAAATGGGTTTCTTCAAATATTGGGGAAAATCACCTTGGTTCATCAAAATCCCGATTTTGGCCGTGGCACTCTCAATATATATATATATTTTTTAATTTAATTAAAATTAATTTTTTAATGTTTTTAATTAAAAGAAACTATTTTTTATTATTATTTTTAATTAGGTATATGGACACTAGCCACCCTCATTTTTTTTTTTAATTTAATTAAAATTAATTTTTTAATGTTTTTAATTAAAAAAAAACTATATTTTTTTAATTTTTAATTAAGTATATGGACACGTGTCAATTTCTTAATGTTCTGACATGACTTTCCGTCAAATTTTGGACGGAATTTAAACAGAGGTAGTACCATTTCCGTCTTTATGTAACCCTCTTGTGATAAAAATTTAAACCTTAGAGGGCAAAAAATAAAATTGTTAAACCAATAGACAAAAGGTATTTAACCCTAAAATGAATTAAAAATATTTAAGAAATATTATTTTAATAAATATATAAGAAATTTAGATAAGCTAGGTCTTGAAAAGTGGTTAGCCAAACTAGATAAAATGGGTTTTGGTTTGCCCTTTTGCCTAAAAATTTAGATAAACTAATGTGAATGCTCTTGCAAGAGCAAATACTTAAAGTACACAAGCAATGGAGGTGCAAAACGACTTGACCATTTGATGAATGTATAGGTGAGTTTATTACTGGGTTGATTATCTGATGTTGGGGATTTGGTCAATTGGACAAAAATTGTTAAGACCCAATTTTCTAAAGTAGATCTTAAACCCACCAAATGGTCATTGGACAAAATTGAATGTATATGCTTTCTTTCTATCATAGTACAAATCATTGATGCAATCCCACCCACAAATGGAACAACTTGGACAAACACGAAGCCCCAACTTGAAACTTTCTTAACCTTTTCATTTGTTGCATTTTACTATCAACTAATAGAACCAATAGAATCAGGCTCTGCTCACATGTCCTCTGGAAATTGATCTTCACATGTAGAAAAAGTGATGTTAAGAATTTTGCAAATTCTATGTGATTTCTGTCATTTATTGCGCTTGTGTAAATATAGCTCTCTTATGTTTCGAATGGTTCTCATTTCAATGTTATACTACTAACAAGCACCACCGGCATTCAACTCCTCTAGATTCTTCTCTTAGGTGGCATCTGACGCACTCTTCGACTACTACATTTCGAGAAACATTATTATGGAGATGATGGTGGTCTTCAACGACTTTACGGAGACTTATCCACACATTGGAGAGGTGTTCGCCCATCAAGGATGGACATAGATGCGCTCTCCACAGGGGTCAAGATATCGTTGACCCTTGTTCGTGAGTTCTAAGTGAATATACGTTACTAAAACAACGACACCTTCGAGTTACGCAAATACTTTTTTTCATATGTCAAACACCTCGCTATTTTGCAAATTAGCAGGTTGTCATGGTGTAGAGTGAGAAATTCACAAGGATGAATATGTCGAGCGAATGGCTGACATTGTCAAGTTTGCTTAAATAGATGTAACTTGATAATGTTATAGTAATGTTTATTTGAAAGCTTTGAGGTCATATGAATAGTTGTCTCATATCATTTATTTATGCTTTCCGCATGTTTATACTATGATAGATTAACGTTTAGTGTAATACCTCCAGTCAATTAATAGTTAATTGGCCTGAATGAATTACCAGTAAGGCAGCAACACTCCAAATTAATCAAAAATTAACTAACCTAATTTTGGGGCGTGAGACAAGGACAGTTGCTCAACCACCAAATGTATGAGGAATGAGGGAAAGCAACTGCATGTAGAGCTCAATGTGTTTGACTCGACAACACCAAAGCTGTTAGAAGCTACTATGAAATCCCACTTGTTAATGGAAGTTTCTATTCACACTCTCATATTCCATTTTCATGAGTTTTAGATAGTTTTTTAATTTCATCTCAAATGTGTGTTTGAGAAAGTAATAGTATATGCTCTCAATCGACAGTCATTAGTGGCTTTTGGGCATCCATTGGGTACGGTCGAGCATGTTGTGGTGAATGATGTAAAAATCGATAATAGCTTAAAAATACTTCATTCTTTTTTCTTTTTTCTTTTTCTTTTTTTTATTTTTATTTTTTATTTATTATTTATTATTTATTATTATTATTATTATTATTAAAGTGAGCATTATAATTCCTTAGTTTGCTATAATTTTTGCATTTTATATTTAATTGGAAAATATTGTTTAATCACTAAACTTGAGATTAAATAATATACTAATTCAAGTATTTTTTTTTTTTAGGAATTAAAATAATAAAACCAAGAAAGAAAGAAAAATCAAAGCAAGGGATGAAGAAGAAATTGTTTTCCTTTGTGAAAGAATGAACCGGGTAAAGAAGTGGTGCAAGGCAAAACAAGAAAGAGTGTTTTTTGTCCTATAAGTATGTGGATCCCGAAAAAAAAAAAAAGGGTTAAAATGTGACAAAACACCGGAAAAAAGTGCTAGGGAGCAAAATAAATGAATTAAGAAAAATTTTCAAACTAACGTGGCAAGTTTTTTTTATTGAAAAAATTCGCTTTCTCTCTCCCCTGTTTGCCACCCACCAATTGCCACATCAGTTTAGAAATTTTTCTGGGTTCATTTGTTTGGATCCTAGTACTTCTCAACACCGGAAGAGAGGAGACTTTTCAACTTAAGTAAACGTGACCCCACGACACAGTGTTAACAAAAAAGTGAAACTTTATAAAGGATTCTTAAACTACTACGCGTTTTGAGAAGACCTTCATAAATTTTAAAAATTCTCAATTTCACCTTTCGAACTTTAATTTGATGCAATTTACCTGCTCCGTCAATTTTTGCCATTAAAACACCTAAAAAGATAAAATTATCCTCCGATTTTATTTTATTTTTTTAAAAAAAGGAAAAAAATGAGAAAAAGAAAAAAAGAAAAAAAGGGTCACAAGGTGGCCCAACCGTGGGTCACCTTGTGATTTTTTTTTATTTTTATTTTTTTAAAAAAAAAAAAATTTGAAATTAAGGGTAAAATTGATTTTTTCTTAAAAAGTCAAGGGTATAATGGTCATTGTGTCACTTTTAACGTTTAAAAACTAATGATGAGGTTTAAATTGATTGCAATTAAAAGTTGAGGGGTTCAAATTGAGAGTTTTTTTAACTTTGGAGGGTCTTCTCAAAATGCACAGTAGTTCAGATATCTAAAGTGAAGTTTCTCCTAAAAAGAAAGAAAGAAAGCAAGAATTTGTGTATGGCAAAAGCATTTTTTCCTTTGTTATCACTACAAAAAAAGAAAAAATAAATAAATAATTTTTTTTTTTTTAATTTTTTTTTTCTTCACACGTCACCAATTAGTGACATGTCAATTTCTCACATGTCACTATTGTTTTTAGTGATGTATCAAAATATTGTTCTGTTTCGTCCTCTCTTTTCAAGGTATTCTTTAGGGGTGTAAAAAATTATCGGGAAACCGGAACCAGAACCGCAAAACCGAAAACTGGGAAACCGGGGTCCCGGTTCCGGTTTGAAAAATTCAAAAATCGGGTACCCCGGTTTCGGTACCGGTTTTTGGTACCCGGTTTTTACCGGGAATACCGGAACCGGGTTTTCATTTTATTTAATAATATTTATATATTATTATATTTATATATTAATATATATATTATATATATTAATATTTTTTACACTTAGGTTTAGGTTTAGGGTATTTTAAAAAATTAAATTTTTATTTCTAAGGCCCAAATAGGCAAAAACATTGATTTTTTAGGATTTTTGGACTCTTTTAGGTTTATTTTTTAATTATTTGGAACAATCACAACAAAGCCCCTTTAATTTAGACAAAGAAACTAATAGATTTTTTTTAAAAAAATTGGCTAACTTATGAAAAAAAAAAAATTGCTTATTTTAGGCCCAATACTTAAAATAAGCCCAAAAACCAATTTTTTAAAAAAACCGGTTACTGGACCGGGTAAAACCGGAACCGGCCGGTAACCGGGACCCGGGTAAGAACCGGCTCCGGCTCCGGCTCCGGCTCCGGTTTTGGCCAAAAACCAAGAAACCGGATCGGGTTGACACCCCTATTATTCATGTAACTAGTATTTTATGCTCAATAATATTTTCTAAATATTATTTTATGTGTTGTTATTTTCTTGGACATTACATCAACTACAAAGTGTGATACTACATTACGATCTGTAATATTAATCATGTGTATATAAGATACTGGACATCCTTCTTTTGCATTTTGAGGTTTATTGTACAGAGCATCTTCAGCAAAAGTAGTTATTTTAGCTATTAGTTTCTAGTTTATTGTACAGAGCATCTTCAGCATCTTCATTTTAGCTACTAGTTTCTTGTTACACACTTGAGTAGAATATCTATTTTAACTCTCTACTCTAATTAAATATTATTTTTATTGTTTTTATTTTCATTGAGGGAGAGGGAGAGAGAAAGGGGAGAGAAAAAAAGAATAAAATTTTTTTACAAGTTGCTATAGTGAGCTCCAAAAAGGGTTATACAAAGCTAAATTTTAACAAAACTTATATTTTAAAGTGATTGTTGGAGATGCACTAATGTTTGTATTTTAAATAAGAGGAAGAAACATTTCTTAAGAGATTCTTCCTGCCCCAATTTTGTGGTCCTTTGGACACCATTTCAATAATCACATAAAGGAATAGGAAAGGCAAGTATGAACATGTCAAGCTCAGTCAGAACTAATGACTTTCACTTCATAAGAAATAATTTTCAGCATTTTGAGCTACTTCATGGGTACATAATTAGTAATATTTAATAAAGAGAAATAAATAAAATGGCACACAAAGATAAATGGGGCATTCAACCGTTCTAAGTAGTAGACCAACGGTGGTTGGGAGATGAGAAAATAAAAGCCATTTATGGTAGTCGTCCTTCCATTTATTCATTTAGGGCCAACGGAGGTTGGGAGATGAGAAAATAAAAGCCCTTTATGGTAGGCATCTTTCCATTTATTCATTTAGGGAAGTGTTAGGAGGTCAAATAAATGAACTTAGAAAATTTTTTAAATTAATTTGATAAATCATGAGTGACAAACAAGAAAAAGGAAATTATATTTTTTTTTAATTTAAAAATCACTGCCACGTAGTTTGAAAATTTATATTGTAAATTATGTCTTTCAACTTTAATATTAAGACAATATTATTCTTCATTTTACACTCGTTTGAAATACATGGGAAGAGGAAGGGTCCCTTATGTTCATAAGGGTAGAATTGTTATTTAGCTTTCATTTGGACAATTATACCCCTATAAAATAAAGATGCCCGATGGAGAGGATCCTTCTTCGCCCCTTCCATGCTTCAGAGAAATCAGAGAGCCTCTCTCTCTCTCGCTCGCTTTACAGTAGAATCTACAGACGTAGTGTAAATGCTCCCAAGTTTGATTCCCACCATCTGTTCCTTCTCTCTCTCATTCAACTCATTAAAGCCTTTCTTTTTTAATAAATTTTGGCTTTGAATTTATGCTTTCTCAATCTACTCATTTCCTACCTTTGCTTTTTCTAATGCGTTTTGATAATATCTCTGAATCTTTCTCTAACTTCCTCACTCTCAGATCGCAATTCTTTTAGATTGCCCATTGCTTGCTATTTCTTCACAGATCCTGAAAATTGGATTTCTGAAAATTGCTTTATTCTTTCTTGCACACCCCTGAAAATGAGGCATTTTCCCCGAGAGCAGAGACCACATGGCCAATTTTGCCCTGATCAGCTGAAGAACAACAATGGACGGTGCATCATGCGTGGGACGGTGGGAGGAGTGAGGGGTTTAGAGACGAACAAGATGGAACACGTTTTTTTTCCGTTTTTCACGTGGCGTTTTTTTGTTTTTGTTTTGGTATGGATGACGTGGCTTAGCTTTTAATTTTGAGGGTAAAATGAGAAATAGACCTCTTTAAAATATGAGGACTTTAATAACCAAATATATATATATATATATAGTCATTATTTTATTAAAAAGAAAATAAAAAAAGAAAAAGAAAAAAAGAGCGCGGAAGTTTCTTCGAAATTTCCTACGCGCACTTTTTTGGTTTATTCTGTGTACGTGAAAGCAACAATTATTCTCCCTCTGTCTCTGTTCACTCTCTCTGCGAGACAAAGATGATCTGGTGGTGAAGATCGTTTGCCATTAGGTGTATTGTTGGTTTGGCTGGCGAAGAATCGAGCTCCTTCTCTGGCGGTGATTGTTTTGATCAGAAACCAGTACTTGAAAGTCGTAAGCACAACCACTGATTTATTGTTTTTGTTTTGGTTTTGGTGTTGAATTTGCTTCCTCCATTTCAAATCACTCCACCGCACGATGCGTGTTTTTTTCTTTCTAAAATTAAGAAGCAAAAAAATGATGCCCACATGCAGCGCCACCCTGTCATTACCTCAAAATAACACATGTTGTTGTTCTCCGTGGTTTTCTGATCTGGTGTTGTTAGTGGGTGGGCGAGTTGTGGGGCCCGAATGAGCAGGGCAGGGCAGGTGATTGATTTTTGTGCTACGGCTTCTTGCCATCTCTCTTGCGACAGTTAAATTCCTCTTGAGGAGAGGCGGAGGAGGTGATTTCTATCTATCTATCTAACTATGGCCACCCGTGGTTCCACCTCTTCCACCAATGGCCTCTTGCCGCCGCTCTGCAACCATCATGACGAAGAGGCGGGCCCCAGCAAGGCCTTTGACCACGATGACATCCACGCCCCGACCTCTGATCCCTTCGACATTGCCCACACCAAGAATGCGCCCTTCGAGACGCTCAGGCGATGGAGGGTAATCTTACTACAACAACAACAATGTCTCCAAATTGCTATTCCATTCTGTATATCTATCTTTATATGCATTTCATATTCCATGTCTATTTTTCAACTTTCATGCGCTCAGATATGCGTGTCTTTGTAGTGTATGTACGTTCTTTGTCGTCAAATTGTTTAACTCATATATATATATGCATTTTATTTCTATCACTTACCTTTATGGAATTGCGAGGTCTCTGAATTTGAGTTTTGTATTCATGGCTTTCATAATTCTGTTTCGTTTGACATTTATGAAATACACTAACAGTCTTCTATTTGAAGTGATTATTATATCAAAGGAAGCTGCACAAAAGCATAGGACAATATCCCAGAACAAAAAAAAAAAAAAAAAATTGAAGAAGAGATAGGGAATACAAAAGCAACAAGAGCAACCGGGTTGAGAGAGGGCTCAATCCCTACTCAACACACAAAAAAAAAAAAAATGAAAAAAAAAAAATGAAGCAGGGTTTACTGAGCTAATATCTCCTCCGAGAACCCTCATGACCTTTGACGGCACCTATTTTCCTGAGATGGCTTAAGGCCATGGAGACTGTTAATTCTTCCTCTATTCACAAAACATGACATCTTGAAGTATATATTACACACAGGTCGGGGCTAATGAAGATGTGTTGTACTTTTTTCTCTTCAAGTGGAATACATGGAAATAACAAACATGAACTTGCAAACTAGACTGCAAAGGGACTTATCCTTGAACCTTTAAGCTATCCAGAGGACATTCCTTTTCAAGATCTTTTAGACTACAGAATATTCCATTTGGAGCAAGATCTCCCTCTGAGAAGGGACACGAGAAAAAGAGGTGATCCAAGTCTTCATGAGCTTGTCTACAAAGTATACTTTATATCTTGGAGCAAGTCAAGTAAGTGAAGTCTATGCTGAGTGTATAGTCTGTCTTGAATGGCTAGCCACAAACTCGTAGTCTATAAGCTGATGGTGCGTATAGTGATAGGCTTCATAACAGGGCTGAATGTTTCAGCATAATCAATACATGGTTGTTGATGAAAGCCTTTAGCAACAAGTCTTGCTTTTTATCTATCTATACTTCCATGAGCTCTTCGCTTGATTCCAAACACCCACTTGGAGCCAACAATGTTCATAGATGAAGATTAGTTGACTAGGGACCACGTGCCATTTTTGAGGAGAGCATCAAACTCCTCATTCATGGCCTGATGTCATTTAGAGGTTCACTTTCCTCAGATTGTAAGCAGGGATGAAGGGCCCGTGGTGGATATTTGATTCTCCCATCAGTGAGTTGCTGTGGCTGTAAAATATCATGCTGAGAACATCCCGTGTGTGGTGCGTGGGAGAGGCCTTGGTTCAGTAGAATCAGTGGAGGAATTGGATGAAGCTTGCAAGGAGATTACACTGGAATGGCACTTGAGGGTGGGGAAATGGAGATAGAGGTGGGGGTTGAGTTGTCGGAAGTGATAGAGGGTGGGGATGGTGAGATTGTGAGGTGTGAATAGGTTGAGAGGGTAAGATGAACATAGCTGGAATAGATTGATGGTCATTGGGCGGAGTAGGGGACAACCATTTGCTTTTAGAGAACGGGAAGGATGACTCGTTCAACATTAGGGCTGTTAAGAGACCAAGCCGCTCGCTCGCTCGCTCGAGCTCGGCTCGCATAAGCTTGGCTCGTGCTCGACTCGAATATTAAATGAAGCGTTTCATGAACACGGATTCTGGCTCGAATATTAAATGAAGCTAGCTTGGCTCGACTCGGCTAAGCTCGTGAGCAGCTCGTATAAAGCTCGAGTTGGTAGTTATTCACATAATTCCTCTTATTAATATTAAAAATTGATGTTTTTTTTTTTCATCATTTTATTATAAAATGATGTACATATCCTCTCTATTTGGAACCAACCTTATTGTATTGACTCGGGCTCCATACTCCGCTAGCCAGACTAAGCAAATACTCATATGCAAGTTGGCTTCTTGAGTTGTTTAAGAGTACTTGAAGTTTAAATTTATAATAAAAAAATAAATTAATAAATTAAATATAAGAGCTAGCTCGTGAATTAGCTCGGCTCAGCTTGGCTTGACTTATTATGAGTTCGAGCTCGAGTTCGATTTTTTGGCTCGTCCTTAAGGTCGGCTCGAGTAAAATTTAAACAAGCCGAACCCAAACAAGGAAAGCTCGCTCAAGCTCGGCTCGTTTACACCCCTATTCAACACAACATGACGAGCAATGTACACCTTCCCACACTGGGAAGGTGTAGGCATTTGTAGCCTTGATCCTCTTTGCTATAGCCAATAAAAACACATGCCTTGGAACAAAAGTCTAACTTATGTGTGTTGTAAAGTCTAAGAAAGGGCCAACATTCGCAACCAAGGTTTGGGGAATTTGTAATCGGGAGTGAGATTGAAAAGAAGTTGGAATGGAGATTTATTTCGGGTGACCTTGCAAGGGAGGCAGTTGATGAGGTATGTGGCTATTTCAAATGGAAAGTCCCACAAGGATAGTGGGGTGAGAGCCGTGTCAAGCAGAGTGAGGCTAGTTTCAATAATGTGTCTATGACGATGCTCAACAGAACCCATTTGGTGATGAGTGTGAGGGCAGCTGGATCTATAGGTGATGCCCATCGATAGTAAGGTGGATTGGAGAGGACGAAATTCCCCTCCATTGTCACTTTGAACAGCTTGAATTTTTTCGTCAAAGTAGGTTTCAACTAAGTTTTTAAAACGAAGAAAGATGGCAGAAACCTCAAATTTATGTGTTATAGGGAATAGACAGATATATTTTGTGAAGTCATCAACACTACAAAAATAGAACTTCTTCTTATTGATTGAAAATTAAAGGAGCAACGCCCCATACATCAAGAAAGAGTAATTGTAAGGGGTTGCTCGAACGGACATGGACACTGGAAAATTGTAGACGATCGCTTTTGCCTTGTTGACACAAGGAACAAATTAAAGCAGTGTGGGATGATGAAGATATTGGAAGTCTATTTGAACGAAGAACTCGACGAATAATGGGAGGAGCAAGATGGCCTAATTGACGGTGCCAATCATCCATGGGAACCTTCTCTCCAATATGGGCAGCTGGTTCCTTGGAGGAGGGATGGGAGGAAGGCCATGGGTACAACCCGTTTCTACTCGGGCCTTGGAGCAGCCGTTTGCGGGAGCGGAGGTTCTTAACAAAGAAGCAGTTAGGATGAAATTCAACAAAGACACCATTGTCACGAGTAAATTGATTTACGGATTTGAGATTTTTTTTTTTTTTTCCTATTTGAGGAACATGAAGTAAAGAGGAAAGACCAAATTTATGATTGGAAGAAGGTACAGTAGCAATGCGAATGTGTAATATACACAAACCTTAGTCGTTTCCCACTTTGATTTGGTCTGAGCTAGTGTAGTCATCTGCACAAACATTAAAGTTGGCTAACTCATTGGTAAGATGGTTTGCATCTAGTGTCATGATATCATTGATAGTCTGGAGCAGTATTGGCAGTGGCCATGAAAGCAGCGACTTGATTTGAATCCAGGGCAAAAGAGTGATCATAGTGTTGCCAGCAGTTAGGAGCAGTGTGCCCAATCTTCTGACAGAGTTGACAGGTTGGTTTAGACGAGTAAATGTAGCCAGAAGAGTGTGGTGGAGCACCTCTACCACGACCACGTCCAAGTCCACGGCCTCAAATGGTGTAGTTGTTGCAGGGTCTAGTATTATGGGAGGTACCATGAGGAGGGTGGTACTGAGGAGACGAGTACTGTTGAGCATTGTTGGCAGTGGAGATCGAGAGATCAATGGCAGCAGTGTGGTGCTCAAGTGCAGAGATCTTTTGATGCTGTGTATGGACTAATTATGCATTTATAAGGAGATATCTCCTGATGCATTCAAGTCTCGAGATGCCTCAATTTCAGTCAATCAGACCATAGTGGGGTTGAAAAGTACTGAATTTGAGTGATACAAGGATGCTATGATCTACAAATTCTAGAAAAACAGGATTATGACATGCAGATGAAATTAATTTCAGTAAACCTGGAAAAAGAAATTTTGCTAATTGATAGTTAAGAGATTTGTAGTTAGCACTTTGCTTTTATGCTACAAAATATGGGACAACTAAGGAATAAAGTGCTCTTACAATGATAATAGCTGAAATTACAATTTTGAGGTAAATGGGTGGTAAGAGACAAAACTTTACAATTTGGAGACGGAGGATCTTGTGTGATAGATGCAAAAATAATACTCACCATCTTACCCCGGTGAAGCATTTACCTGTCAAATGATAAAGCGTTTTTTTCCCTCCTTGACCAAGAATGCGTTCACAAGTGAAGCTGCTCAAAGAAATATAGTCTTCTTGCTGGATTTTGTGCTACATGAATGCGTGAATCTGAGGAAGCACTTTGATGAAAGACTTTTTATAATTTGCTAATGAATTCTGATTTCCACGCCTTTACATCTTGTCCCTACTAAGTTCCTCTTTATCTAGGATATAATATTTGGATTATCTCCATACTATCTTGTTGAAAGATTGGATATATTTGACATTTGCCAGAACATTGGAGTCTAGTAATCATTCAAGTTCTTGTTTTCTGTGGGTACTGTGCTAGCTTGTGGTTGATCTGGACTTGGTTGTATTTCAATCTTCCAATCAGGTTCCTAAAGTTTCTTGCGTTACTGCTGTCCTTCCTCTTGTTTCATATAGCAGGATGGTTCTCTAGTTTTGTGGAATGACTCTTGCTCATCTATACGACTGGCGATCAATCTTGAGATTTTGGGCATAGGACTTGGAGACATGAGTAGATCACGAACTCTGCCTCTCCTAAAACAGTTTATTCTTAAGCAGCTATCTTTTTCTTTTTTGGAGTATGATGAGCATATGAGTTTCTGCTTGTAGGCAATGCCTGTTTTAACTGTTCATTGTTGATTTAATTTCTTATTTTTTTATATTTCCTCACATCATATGCCAAACTTGAGTTTTTAAATTGCTGTTGCATGTTAAACTCTAGTATTGTGGTTAGAAAAAAGTTATTTTATTTCTGCGTGGACTTTGGACTGAAAGAGCTTTGGTCCTCTACAGCAAGCGGCACTGGTG
The DNA here is from genome assembly GCF_901000735.1 of Corylus avellana. Classification (NCBI taxonomy): domain Eukaryota; kingdom Viridiplantae; phylum Streptophyta; class Magnoliopsida; order Fagales; family Betulaceae; genus Corylus; species Corylus avellana. Next base: position 16,224,845 of record NC_081547.1, read on the forward strand.
CTAAATGCTTCCCGTCGATTTCGATACACTTTGGACTTAAAAAAGGAAGAAGAGAAAGAGCAAAGGAGAAGAATGATAAGAGCCCATGCACAAGTCATAAGAGTAATGTTTTTAATATTGGCAAAGGATTTAGTTTGGTGTTTCAGATTGTTTTATCTAATCAATGACTACTTGTATTAGGCAGCATTACTTTTCAGACTGGCTGGGGAAAGGCAAATTGGTATATAACACTGTCTGAACTTCTTCAGCTATCTTCAAATGGTTATTTAACTTTGATCTGTTCTTGATGGCAGTTAGTTGTATGTTATGTGCTCTTAGTTAAAGCTGTTTTTTGTTCTTGTTTTACTTTTTTATTTTATTAATGTACAATTATTACAAGGAGAGGATTTGAAAGAGAATATGGGACTCTGAAATTGTTTGCACGTATGTCATGGAGAAATAGACAGAACCAGGATTTGATAAAATATATGAGATAGAAGAACAATTTATTACTTGCTGCTCCTATCACTACCTTTATCATTCCTCTTTATTGACAGCATCATATATTTAAATTGTAATCATCCCCTAACTTCCACTTTGCAATATATATATGCAAACTTTAATATTAAATATATGGCTGAAAAACGAAATCCTCCAACATTTGTTTTGAGTCCACCAAGGAGTTTTCATTTGCATCATTTCATTTTTTTCCTAACCTGATGTCTTCCTATGCATTGATGACTTTGAGAGCTATATAATTATTTCTATTTTGATTAAGACTTTATGGTCATATAGTTTTAGGACGTTGGTATAAGCTAGTCACAAAAGAAAGTCATATTTTGCTATAACTATAATACATGTGTATATTCATTTTGTTAGAATATTAGTTAACTAATTCAATTCATCATTTTTTATTGGTTAAATTTTTTGAAATAATTGGTAATTTAATACGGAATTAGAAAGGTGGTCATCAATTTGAATCTTGACTTCACACTTTATTATTATTATTATTTTTTTTGATAAATAAGTGATTCATTGAAAAGCATAGAGGGGCGCAACCTTAGTATACCGGAAGTATACAAAGAAAAGCCCCACTGTAGACCAAAGTGGAACATAAAGATAAAAATTGAGACATGATGGAAATCTTAGGCACACTACAAGCTTTGGTCCAATGGAACAATGTTTGAATAAGCAACTTTTTGAGCTCTTCCATTGACCTTTCTTGATCTTCAAAGCATCTTGCATTCCGCTCTTGTCAAATGATCCACATAAGACACAATGGTGCTATTCGCCACACCTCCTTAGTTAAAATATTACCACGCTAACCACGCCAACATACTAACAAATCTGTCACCCCTTCAGACATTACCCATGTGACATCAAAAAGAGTGAGTACTACACTCCATAACGCTCGTGCCACTTCACAATGAGGGAGAAGATGGTTGATAGACTCACCACTTTGCTTGCACATGCAACACCATCCCACCACAATTATACCTTTTTTACGCAAGTTGTCCAAAGTCAAAATCTTTCCTAGAGTCGCTGTCCACACAAAGAAACTAACTCGCAATGGAACTTTGACTTTCCATATACTCCTCCATGGGAAAGTAGAAGTTTCTGTTCCCGAAGAAGAGAGCATGCGAAAAAAAGATTTTACCTCAAAAATATTTCGTTTGGAAGGATTCCACAACATGTAATCCGTCGCTTCCATACGCATGCGAAAAGTATATAACTTCCCAAAGAACGTTGTCACCAACTCTACCTCCCAATCTTGGACAGCTCGTATGAAGGGAACATTCCACTATATGCTGCCATTGGACAGTTGCATATGATCCTTAACCCATGCCTCCTTATTGCAAGCTATTCGAAATAATTCAGGAAAAGCTTCCTTCAATGGCTGATTCCCGCACCAATTATCGTGCCAAAATCTAACATGGGAACCATCACCTATCCCAAAAATAATAAATCTCGAGAAAACTTCCCATCCTCTTCGAATATGTTTCCACACTCCCACTCCATAAGGACCCTCCACCACTTTGGTACACCGACCGCCATTCATGCGCCCATGCTTGACCTCAACAACCAACCTCCAATATGCCTCCTTTTCCATAGCATATCTCCATAACCATTTACCCAATAAGGCGAGATTAAAAGTGCGCAAGTTCCAGATGCCCAAACCTCCATCTTGCATGTGTGAGCAAATTGTAGTCCATTTCACTAAATGAAATTTAGTCTCCTCATTTAGTCCACCCCATAGGAAATCTCTTTGTTGTTTCTCCAATCTGTGCGCCACACTCACCAGAATAGGAAATAGAGACAAGAAATATGTAGGGAGGTTGGACAAAGTGCTTTTAATCAGTGTGAGCCTCCCTCCTTTTGATAGATATATTTTCTTCCAACCCGCCAATTTCATTCTCATTTTCTCAACAATGTCATTCCAAATGGTGGTAGACTTGTAAGACGTCCCCAAAGGAAGACCTAAGTATTTCATGGGTAATCCTGCCAGCCTACAACCAAAGATTCTTGCCAGCTTATCAACGTTCTCCACCTCACCAATTGGAACAATCTCAGACTTTGCCAAATTAACTTTTAGCCCCGAGACAGCTTCAAAGCATAAAAACAGACAGTGCAAATTTTTGAGTTGGTCCTCATTGGGATTGCAAAAGATCAATGTATCATTAGCAAACAGTAAATGTGAGACACTAAGTCTAGGATTGTTTCCCGTCCCCACATAAAATCCAGACACAAGATTACTATTTTCTATAGCCTCCATCATCCTACTCAACCCCTCCATAACAATAACAAATAGAAGAAAAGGAGATAGTGGACCTCCTTGTCTTATTCCCCGAGAGCTACTAAGGGTTCTCCATTAATCAAAACTGAATATCGGACTATAGAAATGCAGAACGCTATCCAGTTCCTCCATTTTTCCCCAAACCCACTTTGTTGCAATATGAATAGCAAAAACTCCCAATTCACATGATCATACGCCTTTTCTAAGTCCAATTTACATAACAAATCGGATTCTCTAAGTCTAAGCTGGCTGTCGATGCATTCATTTGCTATCAGTACCGAATCTAGAATCTGTCTCCCCTTGATATACGCATTTTGAGACTTCGATATTATCTTCTCTAACACATTTTTCAACTGATTAGCTAGCACTTTGGAGATCAATTTATACACAATTCCCACCAAACTAATAGGTCAAAAATCCTTTAACTCCTCCGCCCTTGCTTTTTTTGGAATGAGCGCGATGAATCTAGCATTTAGATTTTTCTGAAACCTTTCCTTCTTGTGAAAATCTCGGAAAACAGCCATAATGTCTTCTTTAATTACTTCCCAACATATTTGCACAAAACCCAATGAAAAGCCATCAGGGCCCGGAGATTTGTCTCCTTGTAGCTCCTTAACCACCTCTAACACCTCATTTTCTTCAAAGTCCCTTTCTAACCACAACCCTTCCTCACTACCAATATATTGAAAGGATAAACCATCCGGTGTTGGCCTCCTACTACATTTTTCAGTATATAAATGGGTATAGAATTGAACAATGTGTGCCTTGATATTAGTGGCCTCTGAAGACAAAGAACCATTGATAATTAAAGACTCAATGGCGTTGTTTCTTTTGTTTGAGTTTGCCATCCTGTGAAAAAATTTGGTATTCTTGTCCCCCTCCCTTAACCATAGTGCCCGAGATATCTGACGCCAACTTATCTCTTCACACAACAATAATCTTTCCAACTTCGAAGATAACTCCTCCTTGCTCCTCCTTTCCTCCTCGTTGAACCCACGACCTTCCCCACTGATATCAAAGTTCCTGATGTCATCTAGCAACATCTTCTTTCAACGATTTGCAGCCAAACCAATTGACTTCACACTTTATTTCTAATTCAACTAAATGGTATCAGAGTAATAGTCTTGAGTTTGATTTCTGACTCCACACTTTACCTTCTATTTTAGTCAAGTATTCAATGTCTTGAGTTCCACTTATTAAGGATGAGCCTGAACCCATGCGTGGGAATGTTAGAATATTACTTAAATTATTAAATTCACTAATTCCTATTAGCTTAAATTTTTTGGATAATTGCTGATTTAATACATATATTAGATACATGTATTTATATACTTTGGTGGAGTAAAATTTATAATAAATAGCTTAATAAACCTTATGTGCCGAGCTTTGGATCTAAGAGATGATCTATGGCTTCTTCGATACTGGTAGTTTTCTCTAATTATTATTATTATTATTTTTGATTAGTTTCTATATTTCATTACCATATAGTATTAGTTTTGAAATATAATTTTTCTAAGAATTTGTTCAGGCAATTGTATTAGTAGTCTTGGTATTTGATTCACTGATGCTTCATTATACCAGTTTAAAATCAGAATGTAGATGTTCAAACCTTTGTCTCTAATGACAAATTACCATGAATAAGCAACTGCTAATGTATCATGCATATGATGGTTTTCCAATTTATATTTATATCCGTACTTTATTATAGCACTCTTGCATTATGATCGATAATCAAGTTATGCTTGCTTTTTTATGCCAACGTTTCTTTACAAAGTTAATCTGTATGCTATAGTTGAATGGTGTTGACTTTTAAGATTTTTATAACCTTAGATTTATATTTGAATTTTTTTGCTCATGCCATCCAAGTTACTTGTTCCTCGTTTTAACTTATGTTTGAATCATCTAGTGTTAGGTCCCATGACATCACCCTCAACTCCAACTGGTGATTATTCAATTGATCTTGAACAACTTGCTTCTATGACCAGGGATCATAATCTTTCTGCTTTACAAGAATATGGAGGGGCAAGTCATCAATGAATTTATTTTTCGTCGTTAATGTGATTTTTTTCTGTAGACTAAGCTTACATCATGTCAATGGTCAGTCCTCTAACAGGTTAAAGGTTATGTCCTCTAACAGGTTAAAGGTTTATCAGAATTACTGGAGACAAATCTAGATAAAGGGATCAATGGGGATGAAACTGATTTGTTAAGAAGAAGGAACTCATTTGGATCAAATACTTATCCTCGGAAGAAAGGGCGCAGTTTCTTGGTATTTTACTGAATTTTTTTAACTGAGTATATTTTTCATTTAGTATCGAGTAGCTATCACTTCATCCCCATTCTGTTTGCTGCAGAGGTTCTTGTGGGAAGCGTGGCAAGATTTAACCCTTATCATCTTGATCGTAGCTGCAGTTGTGTCATTGATTCTTGGAATAAAAACAGAGGTGTGCTTGACATGTTATTTAGGTGTTCTTGACATGTTATTTACATGTTACATTTTTATACTGTGGACAATGCCTGTTTCTCTAGATGCAAGCAAGCTCCTGAATTTATTGTGAATATTTCTTGCTCTCTGAATTGAGGATTTAATGATACTTGCTACGATACTGAAAAAAGAAAAGACAAAGTGATCTAGAAAGGAATAGGAGGAACCATACATTATAGCAATATCATTAGTTGGACGAAGAGCACGCACAATATCAAATGGTAAGAAAGGTCACTAAAGGTGCAAGTACAAATTTACTACATCAATATGCCAAATTTGACTAATATCTGATCATTAATGGTCTGCAAGGCCACTAAAGATGCAACTGCAAATTTGCCATCTAAATTCCGAGAATGTTATTCTTCTTCAATCATGTCATAGATCTTGACAAGTTTGCAACTGCAAATTTTTGATGCATGGGGCGAGACACAAGTCTTATTTACTTTTAGAGATCAATTCTATTTGTTTTTATTTTATTTTTTTTTGGGTTTGGTTTCTCGTTGTTTTATGTAAAGAAGTGAGTTCTAGCTTTATTGCTGGTGTGTTTGGGTGTTTTGTTTGTGTTGGAATGAAAATTTTATTCATAAAAAAAAAAAAAATTCTATTTGGTTTTTTTTTTTTTTTTCGATTTTGTTTTAATTTCTGGTAATATTGGTCCATGTAGTTTTATTAAGGTCATATTAGTTAATTGGGTTATTATTATTTAGTTTTATGCTTTATTTCATTTTCAAAAGCCAATGGTTTTATTGTAATTCAATAAATAGGCTTTGCCTAAAGTCCCTTAGATTAGGGTTTAGTCTTTAGTCTATTCTAAGTGTATTTTGTACTCCAATGGAAGTAGACTTTAATGAAATAAAAAAAATATGTGGAATTAATTCTTGTTCTTTCTCTCTTTCCCTCTCCTTAGCTTCTGCTTTCTTTCTCTCTCCTTAGCTTCTTCTTTGTTTTTCCCCTTGTGGTTTCTTTCTCCTCTCTTTTCCCTACTTTCAATGTCTGATTTTTGTGATTATTGTTAGTTCTACATCAGTTAATGATTCAAGGGGTGTGACACGAATTTTACTTTAGTTTAATCTTATTTAATTTTAGAGAACAATTTTTATTTTTTATTTTTATTTTTCTGGCAATGTTGGTTCATGTGGTTCTATTTAATTTAGGCCCTATTAGTTAATTGGGTTATTACTATTTGTTTTATGTTTTATTTGATTTCAATAGGGTGTTTTTGTAATTCAACAAAAGGCCTTTGCCCAAAGTCAATTAGATTGGGGTTTAGTTGTTAGTCTATTTAAGCAGACTTTGATGAAATAAAAATGTGGAATTGATTCTCGTTCTTTCTCTCTTTCCCTCCCCTTAGCTTCTTCTATTTCTCTCCCCCCTCTTAGCTTATTTCTTTCTCTCTCTCTTCCCTTAGCTTCTTCTTTCTTTCTCCCCCTTTTAGTGTCTTTCTCCGCTATTTTCCCTACTTTCACCATGTGATTTTTGTGATTATTGTTGGTTCTACGTCAGTTTTTTAGCCTTTATGGTTGACATATCGTGGGATGTTAATGAAAGCACCTGGCATTGTCATTTTCATTGGAAATCTTCAGATTGGGGAATGTATCAACTTTATAGCTAAGCATTTTGATGCATATGAAGACCTAAAGCCCAGCGTTCACAGTAATAAAATCATTTTGGTCCTATTACACGAAATTAATGCTTATGTATAATATGATTGTCATATTTTTTGGGTCACAATCAAATTCTACTTTACTCGTTTGTTTTCCTTGTCTCCTCTCTCTATTCACTCACTCTTATGGTGCTTGTTCCTTTGATCATCTTGGTATGTTTGCATCTTTAACCCTTCTCTCTTTCTCTCTATTTTTTTTTTGTTTGTCTTTAACCGAGGTATTCTCCATTTTGTATTTTAATATTTCTCACAGGGTCTAAAAGAAGGATGGTATGATGGGGGAAGCATTGCATTTGCTGTTTTTCTTGTTATAATAGTCACAGGTATGTAATTTTATCTTCTCATTCTTTCCATAGTTAAATGTGTCCACTGATTGCCATTTGGATGGAAGTAAAGTAAATAAATCCATGAAACTTACGACTCTATGGGGTTCTGAAATGCTTATAAAGATGCATAGTCCATTTTCTCCCATCCGCTTGATAACTAAAACTCAAACTCAAAGTAAGAGTTAATTTCAGTTAATTTGGGGATCCTCTGGGCATCTAAGTTAATTTCAGTTAATATGGGGATCCTCTGGGCATCTAAATTGAATTGTTCTTATGTTATATTCCTGGTGAGGAAAAAATGCATATGCAGCTGATATTTTAGATTGACCGTGGTAGGTCCTTTACGTGTGTTGCTTATAGTAGACAAATTTGCACTAGAGTTTCAAACTTTCTTAAATCTATTGGTGTTCTTGTTTCCAGCGATTAAAATCGGAGAAACTTCAATTTTTCCTTCTCTTCATTAACTTTTATTACCAGACTAATGATCCCCCCCCTCCCTTTTTTTTTTTGCTGTTAACCAGCTGTTAGTGATTATCGACAATCTCTTCAGTTTCAAAATTTAAATCAGGAGAAGCAAAATATACTATTGGAGGTGTGTACTGTTATGGCTTGAGAACATTAATGTTAATTTTTGGGATGCTTAATTTATTTTATACATTTGAAACTATATGCAGGTCTTGAGAGGTGGTAGAATAGTAAAGATTTCGATATTTGATATTGTTGTTGGTGATGTTGTACCTCTGAAAATTGGTGATCAGGTGAGGAACTTAATTGTTGAGTTTGTTCAGCAGGAAAAATGAATTTAATCTTTTATTCAATTCTTATTTGGGATTGCATAGGTCCCTGCTGATGGCATCTTAATTGCTGGTCATTCTCTGGCCATCGATGAATCTAGCATGACTGGAGAAAGCAAGACTGTGAGCTAATTATTATATCTTCTTGTAGTTTAAATATCTAACTGCTAATCCTTTTTATTCTGAAGTATGGCATTTTGTGCAGGTCCACAAAGATCAGAAAGCACCTTTTTTGATGTCTGGTTGCAAGGTAGCAGATGGCGTTGGTACCATGCTGGTAAATATAGTGTCATATTCTTTTTCCCAATTTCCTTGTAATTTATTGCTTTCACATGGTTTCCATTGAAGCGTATGCCATGTTCTTTTTCTAAATTTGACTAATGTCATATAATTGATTTTTAGTCCATGTACTGCATAATCTTTTGGATCCTTGTGTACTTGTATAGTGAAATACATTCCCATTATTGTTGTTCATGTATGTAATTACTACAGTAGCATCTTCGTATTATTTTACTTGCATAAGACCATCCAGTAATCTTTACCTCAAAGTTTTGATCCTTATGTAGCTTCTCTATCATTATTCTAAAACAAATTTCCTTTATGACTATGAAGATTTCACCCTTTTAAGCAATCTGTAGGTAACTGGTGTTGGGATCAATACGGAATGGGGATTGTTGATGGCAAGTATCTCAGAAGATACTGGTGAAGAGACTCCCTTACAGGTTTTCCTTCTCCTCAAATATTGTTGCTTTTTCACTACCTTATGGAAATTGTGTACAATATTTTTTGTGACCTGTGATAGGTACGGTTGAATGGAGTTGCAACTTTTATCGGCATAGTTGGGCTTTCAGTAGCTGTTTCTGTGCTTGCTGTCCTTTTGGTCAGGTAAATTTGTATATCATTAAGTAGTTCATATTTACAAGAATTGAAGGCCATTTTACTGGCTACAATTTGATCTGGAGTTATAGGTACTTTACTGGATATACAAAAAATCCAGATGGAACAGTCCAATTTGTGCGTGGTAAGACTAGCGTTAGTGGCACAGTAGATGGAGTCGTTAAAATATTCACAATTGCAGTAAGTGCATTTTTAAAATTTTTGTTATGTACTATATTTAAAATTTTTCTTTCACTATTTTCCTTTTCTTTTGTTATTTCTTCACTAATTATAGAACCCATTAGGTCACCATTGTGGTTGTTGCAGTGCCCGAAGGCCTTCCTTTGGCTGTTACCTTGACGTAAGTATGAGCCACCGTTTTGTTTCATACTGCAGCTAGAATAGGGCTAAGGCTAGTCTTTTTCAATTTGTACACAATTTCCATAAGATTCTTTTATGGTGTACAATATTGTTGCTTTTCCTGAGGATTCTCTAAGATTCTTTTTAATTCTGTCTCTGTTCTTCAACTGGATGATAGCCTAGCTTACTCAATGCGGAAAATGATGGCAGATAAAGCCTTGGCAAGTATCCATATCAATTTTGGTTCTCATAAATTGCTTTATATCTCTATTTTTTTTTTTTTTTTTTTTTAAATTGTACTTCTATAGTACCTCTTTTTGACACATGTAGATGTGCAGGTGCGTAGGCTTTCAGCTTGTGAAACTATGGGCTCTGCAACAACAATTTGCAGCGATAAGACAGGAACATTGACCCAGAATCAGGTGTGTTCTTACTAGCAAATTAACATAATATTCTGGCATGCCCAAAACCCCAAATCGGCATGGTGCGTGCTAGAAGCATTCATTTTAAAGAAATTTCTGTAAACTTTTTTCCAAAATAACTATCCTATCAAGGTAGAATATTTGTCCACAATATGCAACACCATTTATTCTGCAAGATTTCTTTCAACCAAAGACGGACATGATAATGGCTATAAACGCAACATTTCTCACACACAAAAAAAAAAAAAAAATGCATACTCAATTTTTTACTAAACAAGCTAGAGTTCTAAGATTCTACAGTACATCAAACAATATTCTTGACTTCCATATCCTACAGAAACTAAGAAATATAGACATATAATACCTTTTCCACAGTAAGGTTCCAAAATAAACCTTAGTAAAAATGTTCATTTCAACATTAATTTTAGAGCTTCAACTGGGCTGGCAAAACAGGTACCTGGCAAATAAATAGATACCAGTTTATCCTATACATGTAACTATTTTTTATGATGTCTATATGAACTTTATTATAAAAAAAACATGCATAGGATAAACGGGTCGTAAATGTGTCATATCAGGTACCTATTTTGCCAGCCCTACAGTTCAACATTCCCATACAATCTCCAATAACCCCACTTGTGTTTGTACATTAGAGACCTAACCCAAGATAAGGTTGCAATACTTGTCAAATGTTTTTGTCTCGTCTAACTGGGTTGTGTTTCCCATTGTTGGACTGGGACCCTTTCTTTAGCCTAAGAAGAGGCGACTTCTTTGGAGCTTTAACTAGAGGCCCTCATTTGACCTGGCGCAAATATTGCTCCTTCTTTGGCCCAACATGGTTGTGCTATTCATGGGGATCCTCTCATTAGGACTAAGATATGATCCTGAGCCACTACGTCACACACCTTAGGAAGGTTCAAAGCGCTCACAACCATATATAATATTCAAGAAAGCCATACTCAAATGTGCCAGACTTAATGTTTACAAGATTTGTGCAATTCTCAAAATAGTGCAAGTTAGATCATCACATGAGTTTACAATGGCACTGTTATATGACTAGATGTCAGTATGCATCATGCTTACAATAAGTTAGCTCGACTCATACTGGTTTTCTGATTTTATTTTGAAAATAAAGTATAATGAATACATATATGTTCCCAAATACTAATTTGTTCTAGCATTCATACTTTCATTTCAAGACAACACATTTAGGTATGTTTGAGCAGCCCACATTAACTAAATCCACTTACTTTTGTTAAAGTATTGATTAAATGATTAAATTTACATTATCCTATAAGCTTAAGTTTTTTAGGACAATTGGTGATTTAACATTGTGTGTGCATACGATTACCAAGAAATGTAACAGTTGCTTCAATTCCACTTGATCCTAAAAAAAACATAATCACAAGTCAATATCTAAGATTAGGTTCCAAAACCACTAATTTTTCCTAATACAATAGTACCTAAGAGTATAATTTTCCAAATTAAACCCGTTTTGCTCAAGGTCATATTTGCTCAATGCATTCAGTCTTCAGTTAAGGACCTTGATTCATGATTGAGTCATCAATTTGGGAATGCCGGAATTAGCCTCGTAAAATCCTCAAATTTGATGGTACTACCAAACCCTAATTTCAAAAATTCTTCAATTCACAACTAATTGGATTCAACTAAAAATGACATCAAAATATTGTAAATCAAGTTAGAAAAACACAGCTAAAATGAATTAATTTGGTGAAATTCACCCTATAGGTTTTGGTTGGTTTGGGTCGTTCAATGGGTACCAAACGGACGGATTCCGGTCAAACCAAGTTTTTTTGGCAGTGAGGAGTGCGGTGAAATCCCCATCATTGCTAAACAATTCTCTCTCTCTCTCTCTCTTTCGTGGTGGTTTCCATGATTTGCAGTGGTTTGGAGGAGAGAGGAAGAAGAGAAGAGTAAAGGAATGAAGAAGGATGAAGGGTGGATAGACGGTTGAAATGACGAAGTGATTGATTGCGCCTGGGGGGTGGGGGGAATTAGGGAGAAAAACAAAATGGAGCCTAGGCCACACATGCAATTGTGTAGAAATACCCTCCACTTTGCAAATTATGAAGCAACCCAGGGGCGGACCTACGTTGTAAGGTGGGGGGACCCTCGCAACCCTTAAAATTTTTTAACTTCTTCTATCCAGAGCAATTTTACATGAAGTCTCAGCAAATTTGTGTGTTTGGCCACCCCTAGGTTTGGTCATGGCCACCCCAAACTTATTGTCCAATGGTATTTAAAACAAAAGAAGATGTCCTCTGTCAAATGCCAATTAAATTTCTGCCTTTGCGACCTGATACCGGTCTCATTGTGTCTACGTGGGCTTCTTTTACCAAGTTGTCCCTTGCACAGTTTTAGTATTCATCCTCCTTTAGCTTCTCAAATCATTGTATGGATCCGGATCAACTATGAATAAGAAATTCATTCGGTCTTGATTTTTTTTTCTTTATCATTGACCAATACCAATACCATTTCCGACCCAATAGATTATTTGAATCTGCACTTCTTTGAAGAGTCATGCTATTTAGTAAATTATTATATTACTATTATTTAACCATTATTTTTATGTCATCTTAATTATATATATGTCATATATCAACTTATTAAATAGCATTACTCGTTTTTAAAAATTGAGTAATAGTATACAACTGTTATAAAATTGAAATAACTTTAGTAGTGAAAATCAATTATTGATTTTTTTTTTTTTACAAGCACCTATTGATCCAAAAACTAATTTTTATTGACACATCATCTCAATTATATAACAAGTTTACTTGTCAAAAAAAAAAAAAAAAAAATTATATAACAAGTTTACTATATAGCATGTCTCTTAAAAATTCTTATAAGAATCGAATTATGTTAATCCTATTAAAAAAAAGTGATTTTTTATGCGCCTCCCACCTCCATATTACCCTGTTCTCCACCCTGAACATGATGAGGCCCACCTATTAGACTTGCTAGCCATGATGAGGCCAATGTCTTTGCACCAACCACAGGTGCTGCCTCACTTGTTTATCTTTTCTTCTTCACAAAATCTTTTGCCTTTAGTTCTGGCCACCCCAAACAAATTTTTCTAGTTCTGGCCCTGAAGCAACCCTACAGAATTTTGAAATTATCAAAATAACTCCTTTTTGACCATCTAGAAATTCATCCACAAAACTATCATAAATAAAAAGGAGATGATTCATGTCAATATTTTCCATATCTTTTCCTTATCTCATCCTATAAATTCAATAGATCAACCATTAAATTGTTGAACTCATGTGGACCTCACACAAATTCAATGGTGGATTTATCTATTCACTATAGAGAGGATTGAAATGAGAATGAATTATATCATTTCTCTAAATAAATTTCTAATCCACAAAACTATCATAAATAAAATTCTAAGTATTAGGATATTTAAAAATTATGCATGTCACATCAAAAGTTATCACCCAATATCATTCAAATTATCATAGTGAAATATTTAAATTCACAATATTAAAATCTTTCCCAAGATGTGTAACCGTACTAGCAAAATTTGGGTTCAAAACATTTAGGCACCCCTTCCTAGTATTTGTACAATAAAACCTCGAAATAGTTAAACCCAGTATGATAATTCTTACAACATGAACTAAGGAACCATAAAGACCATAAGAACATGGATAAAGATGATCCTTGATACGTTTACATGGAGTCAAATAGAAAAGAATTAATTATGAATATGTAAGCTCGAATTGAAAGAGAAAGAAAAGTGGAGAAAGAAAGTTTGAATTGAAAGAGAAGAAAAATTGACAAATACGAGAAGAAATGATCTTAGTTTTCCTTGTTGATCTTATTGATAGAATTACATGCGTTTATAAAGAGAAGTAATAAATTTAATATGGAAAATACAATAAATGGGAAATATTTGGAAATCAAATTTTGGAAATCATATCATAATTAGATCAGCCGCATTTCTTCAAAACTCCCCTCTCAAGTTGAGGCAAAGATGTCTTGTATGCCCAACATGTACATGGTTGACTGAAGAACACCACTGGACACTCCCTTCGTCAAAATATTCACAAGTTGGTCCTTTGTTTTAACATAAGGTGTACAAATGAACCTTGCACACAACTTTTCATTGATAAAATGTCTATCAATTTCAATGTGTTAAGTTTGATCATGTTGAACTGGGCTATGAGCAATATTAATCTCGGTCTCGTTGTCGTAGTATAATCTCATATGCTACTTACAATCATATCTAAGCAAAATTTTCAACCATAATATCTCACATATCCCACGGGCCATGGCTGGAATTTAGCTTCTACGCTAGATCTAGCAACCATTAACTGACTTTTACTACTTCAAGTAACTGGATTTCCTCCCACAATAGTGTAATATCCCAAAGTAGATCTTTTGTTCGTGATTGACCTAGCTCAATTTGCGTGTGTATAAGCTTCTAACTTTAGGTGATCATGTTGGGCAAACAACAATCCTTTTCTGGTGAAAGATTTCAAATATTGAAGAATTCTGGAAATTGCTTCCATATGAGACTGCCAGAGTGAATGCATAAACTAACTCACTACACTAATTGCATAGGCAAATATATTAACTTTGGTATCCTACTTATCAAAAAAAATATTAACTTTGGTATCTTCCTTTATCCACTAGAGGACTCTCATTACTCTCTTCTAACTTTTTATTCTTTTCCACTGGGAGAAGAAGATACCATGTCTCAATCTTGCTACTTCAAACTAGAAAATATTTTAGAGGCATAAGAAATCTCAAATCCACTAGCTAGATAATTCTTCAAACTCTGCATTTCCTTATTATCATTTCCATTCAACAAGAAATTGTCTGCATAAACAATTAAGGCAGTTACCTTTCCCTGCGAAAAATGTTTGATGAACAATGTATGATTTGCATGATTTTGTTTATAGCCAAATCCTTGCATAACTTAGGAGAATCTCTCAAACCATGCCCTCAGTGATTGTTTCAATCCATATGGGGTTTTCTTTAATGTACACGCTTTACCCTTATTCTTCTTCCTCTAAATCTTCAAGACAGAATTAATTCTTCACATCAAGTTGCTGAAGTAGACAATCTAAGTTTGTTGACAAAGAAAGTAGAATTCAGATAGAATTCATCTTCGTTGTCAGGGCAAGCAACTCCTCGTAGTCTATCCCATAAGTTTGAGTACAGCCTTTTGCCACCGATCACGCATTATATCTTTCCATTGATCCATTAGTAGCCTTATGCTTCAATGTAAACACCTATTTGCATGCAACCGCCTTTTTTCCGGTAGGCCAATCGATTAGCTCCCATGTGTTATTTTTGTATAGAGTGCTTATCTCTTCTTGCATTGCTCTCTCCACTTTGGATAACTAATTGCCTCATGTATATTTTGAGGAATAGAATGGAAGACAATTTGGATACAAAGGTACGATATGAGGGTGAGAGATGCTAATAGGATATAAAGTTAAATATAGGTGGTTGAGTACAAGATTTAACAACGCTTTAAGTTGAGCAATAGGCAGATTCATATAATCGACCATAAGTATTGAAGAATTTAAATTAGGGGTAGAAGTACTATTCCCTGAGTCAAGGTCAAATTTGCTAGGTAGCATCGAGAATAGCCTTATTTTTTATCGTTTGGACTTAACTCTTAGCTCTTCTACTGGTGGCGGCTTATACAACTCATTAGCAACTTGTCATGCTCTGGCACAAGAGTAGGGACGTGTAAATGATTACTTATAAAAAACTTCTCTTCACTTGGAAAGTGTGGATGGGTGAAAATATGATTGTGATTCAAGAAAGGTAACATCTGTTGAGGCAAAACATTTATGTGAAGGGGATGATAACATTTATACCCTTTCTAAGCAAAGGAATAACTGAAAAAGATACATTTGTGAGCACGAGAATCTAATTTACTCTGAGTCGCACCATGAATGTGAACAAAACAGATGCAACCAAAGACTTTGGAGGGACACCCTTGGAAGTAGATAAGGGTGGGGACAACACCTCAAGAGGTGTTTTGAAATCTAAGGCATGTGAGGGAATCTTATTAATGAGGTATATGTTGGAGTAAGGCATCATAAGGGTGGGGACAACACCTTAAGAGGTGTTTTGAAATTTAAGGCATGTGATGGCATCCTATTGATTACATATATGCTGCAGTAAGGCATCATCCCAATAAGATATAGGGACATGCGTATCAATCATTAAAGACTGAGTTACCTTAAGAAGATGTTGATTCTTCCTCTCAGCAACTCCATTCTGATGGGGAGTAACAACACAAGTAGTTTGATGGATAAAGATAAAGAAACCGCCCGTGCAGGACCTGAAACATCATTATGAAGAACAAAATATGCATTGCTTTTAGTTATACTAGGAGAAAATGACACAACCGATGATGTTTAGCAAAAGTTGACAAGATTCACACTAAAACTTAGAAATAGGGTGATGAAAAACTAAGGAAGGAAAATCGGTTGCAATAACATAAAAGGATACTCTGTTTATTGATGCCAAAACCAAATTCTTGCTGTAGATTCATTTGACCGAATAGTGTGATAAGCCCATGTGAGTTGATCTTGTGTCGTGGGTTGAGAATCCAGATAGTACAAACTATCTCTTAGGCTACCACTTTAATTATTGTCCCCGTGACTAGGTCCTGGAAAGAAGAATATTCAGAATAGAAGATGACTTTACAATTGAACTCACGGGCAATACGACCAATGGACAATAAATTGGTAGAAAATCTGGTGTATGAGGGACAAACAACAATGACATGGAAGGTGTGATAGGAATGGAGCCTTTACTAGACACTAATGGTAGAGAACCATCTGCTATTCTAACCTTTCCCTTGCCAGAACAAAGATTATAAGAAGAAAAGAAGGAAAATATATTAGTCATATGATCGGAGGCCCCTAAGTCAATGATCCAAAAATCATCAGATGGGGTAGTAGATGCATTCAAAGCGGTGGCCAAATTACCCATATGGGCAATGAAGGAAGATGCAGTAGCAAATATTTCCAGTCGAGACATAAGCCGAGGAAGTGTGTCTTACCTCTTCCTTGCTAAAAGGACCAACAAATGTTTCCATCATAAGTAGAGACATAAGCCTATGTCAGTTGATATGTCAAACATGTTTTCTCATGAGTCTATGGTTTACATGATTTGTAACATGCATGATAAACAATAGACAAAAAGAAGTTTGTAAGAATATCATTGTTTTCATCACACCAATTGTATTTCACCCACTATCACATAAGAATTGTATTTTGTTTTGTGAAACCGCTTAAAAACACGTGGATTCAAATTGATTTTAATTGGATTTCATGAATATGGCCTAGAACCATCCACATGACTCAGCCACAGGGCTGGTCGAACCATTTGGTGCCCAAAATTGATGTTTTTCAAGCCTAAAATTGACTACATGTTTTATTCAAATATTATTCAAATAATATTAAAAGTGAGGATCCTTTCTAGAGTGAGGATCAAACCTAGATTAAAACATGTTACATCAGTCCACCACGATCAAACCTCTCTTGCGTATCAATTTTTGATCAATCAAACCTCTTACACATATTACACCAGTCCACTACGATCAAACCTCTCTTGCGAAGATTATCTAAAGTGAGGATCCTTCCTAGAGTAGCTGTCCACAAAAGAACTAACTCTAAGCGGAATTTTAACCTTCCATATACTCTTCCACAGGGAAGAAGATTTTCCCACCTTGTGCCTCTCCGAAGAAGAAGAAGAAAGCACTCCAAAGAATGATCGAACTTTAAAAAGCTTTCTCTTGAAAGGAGTCCACCAAATGCGGTCCACACCCCCCAAATGGTGCCGGGTCTCATACAATTTGCTATAGAGGGGGTGGGACTCTGGAATAGTATCCGAAGGGGGTGGGATGAGTTTAAGCAACATGTGCGCTTCGAGGTAGGAACCGGGTCTCGTGTTTTGTTTTGGCAAGATGTGTGGTGTAGGGAGGTATCACTGCAGATTTTGTTTCCCGCCTTGTTTAATATTGCATGTGGAAAGGAAGCATGGGTAGAGGAGAATATGGAGATGGTAAATGGTGCTATTTATTGGAATGTAAGGTTTATTCGACTTGTTCATGATTGGGAATTGGAGGAGGTATCGAGATTTTTTGAAATGCTGCATTCCCAACAGGTAGGGCATGGTGGGGTAGATAAAATTAGTTGGATTCCCTCGAAGAGGAAAATTTTTGAGGTGAAGTCTTTCTACAAGGTGAACATCAATTCAGCCCTGGTTGATGGTCCGTGGAAGCTTATTTGGAAGAGTAAAGCTCCTCCGCGAGTGACTTTTTTCGTATGGACGGCGGTTATGGGGAAAATTTTAACATTGAACAATTTACGAAAGAAGAACATCATTGTGACGGAATGGTGTTGTATGTGCAAGAAGAGTGGCGAATCTATTAATCACCTTTTAGTGCATTGTGAAGCTGCTGTAGAGGTATGAAATATGATTCTCCAGCTATTTGGTATAACGTGGGTGATGCCGGGGAGTTTGAAGGAATGCTTGGGAAGTTGAAGAGGGCAAAGGGGAAGGCGGACAGTCATGCACATTTGGAGGATGGCCCCTTTGTGTGTAATGTAGTCCTTATGGAGAGAAAGGAATGTGCGGAGCTTTGAGGATCGTGAAATGGGAACTATAGAATTGAAGAAAAGGGTGCTCCAAACACTCTTCTCTTGGAGGGTTTTGGGGTATTCTTCACAAGCTTCCACGCTTACGGAATTTATAGATCTTTGTGCGTCCTTTTCAGTTTAAAGCTTGTGTAGTGGGCTCTTTTGTATACTTCCTGTATACATGGGTTGCGTGCAACCCTTTGTGCTTTTAATACATTGATTTTTACTTATCAAAAAAAAAATTTGCTATAGAGAGCCATCACCACCCCCACTTCCCAGTCCTGAGCCACTCGTAAAAAAGGAACATTCCAATGAACTTCCTCATACAAAATTTGCATATTATCACTCATCCAAGCCTCTTTGTTTCTTGCAATGCGAAACAATTCAAGGAAAGCCTCCTTTAATGGTTGATCTCCACACCAAATATCATGCTAAAACCTAATTTGGGATCCATCTCCAACTTCAAATCTGATGAACTTAGAAATAGAGTCCCACCCTCTCCTAATATGCTTCCAAACCCCAATACCAAAAGACCCCTCAACCTATCTAGTACACCAACCTCCATCCATACTTCCATATTTTGCTTCGACTACCTTCTTCCAATAAGCTTCCCTCTCCGTAGCATACCTGAGGGCGCGCTCACGAGCCTAACTAAGTTGAGCCGAGCTTGCTTTGTTTAATATTTGAGCCAAGAGTTGTGTTCACGAAGCGCCTCATTTAATAGTCGAGTCGAGCACAAGCCAAGGTTATAAGAGCCAATCCCAAGCTCGCTCGCGAGCGGCTTTGCTCGCGAACACCCCTAGTTACAAGACATAAACTGATGAAGTGTGTTTACCTCTTCTTTGCTTAAAATACCAATATCGACAAAAGTAGAAATAGAATTTGGTGTGGAAAAATCTACTCCACCATAGAAGTATAATTGATCAAGGCCTGGTTCCACTTTCTGAATGACGCCTTCAACCTCTTGTAGGATGGCCATGAAATATCTCTCAAGTCTCTCGACATCTTGAGCCTCGTGTATGGAGAGTTGGATTCTCACTATGGGAGGTCACCTGACTCTCATTCCTCTTTTTATGAATTTATTAGGTCTGATTGTTGTCATCTTGAGTTTAGATATACAACCAAATAGCTCCAATACACAACACTAGGGATCAAAAGAGATTAAAGAGCAGTAAAACAAGAAACTAGAATTCAAACATCAAAAACAAAAGCAAAGCAACATCTCTGTATTTTTTTGCTCTGCTGTTGCTGAACGACCTGTAGTTTAGGGACCATGCTTGTTGTCCAGCCCTATACTAAATGACTTGTTGTTTTTCTCAACAGTGAACACATGTTTGAACAACATGATATGACCTTTTGTTTACCATTCAAGTTAATTTCTTAGGTTATCTAAATGAGTATGTTTCTTTTGTTTTTCATTTATAAAGAACATTTTGGTAAATGAAGGAAGCTCATTCCAGAATCATCTAAAACATCTACATTCATTAAAAGCAACCCAAAAAAATTTGGGACCAAAAGCAGTTAGCGTAGACCATTGAATTTCTACTAGCCTCGGTTTCATTGGGAATCTTTTACGTGTCTTTCTGAAACATATTATGGGCAGATATTTAGATTTTTTTCGCCTACTTTTGTGCTGTTTGCAAATGTTTTAGCTAACTATTAAAAAAACCTTCAATTATTGCGGTTTAAATGGTTCTTGACTTTTAGTTATATTTTTTTGATTGCAGATGACTGTAGTTGAGGCATATATTGGGAGAAAGAGGATAAATCCACCAGGTGACTCTTCGCAGTTAAATCCACTGGTATCTTCTCTACTTGTTGAGGGAATTGCACAGAATACCACAGGCAAAGTTTTTGTGCCTAAGGTTAGTGACCCTCTTTTTTGTTGTTGCAAAATCTAGTGAGGGCTTACTTAGAGGTTGTAATCTTAGTGTCTGTGTGTGGACGAATTCTCGGATGCAAAATATAACACATTCTTCTTGAATTATGAGTTGGCTTAACCCTTTCAATGGATATCTTTGATTTTGATAGAGGTTATTGTTGATCAATTTCTTTAGGTCAAATATTTATACATAAATGACTATTCTATGCCTCCTGAAGAAATGATCCTCGATTTGTTTGTTTACATGCATAGTTTTTGTCAAAAAATTTTGCTGGGAGCCCCTCTTGTATATGTGGTCTACTAATTTCGTTGGGTATTTTATTGGTTGTCTCTGAGTGTTGGGATAGTTTCTCTATGACACTTTTCTAAAAGTGTTGGGAGGTATTGGAAGAGGACATCATGGCAGTTTTTAAGGGGTTTCATAGTCGACGAAAGTTTGAGAAGAGGTTTTAATGCAACCTTTGTTTCTCTTATCCCAAATGTTGACGTGGTGACTTGCATTCAAAGTTGGTGGGGAACCATTGCTTTTTTCCTTTTACTTGTGGGTTTGGGAGACAAGAATTCCAAGTTAAACTTTGAATAGAAGACCTACGTGCAGTAGGTTTATTTGACTGACTTGGTTTTCTCCCCTCAAGCAACCAACTTTGCTTGATTATATATACATGTCTTTGGTCCTTTTTTAAGTGTGCACAAGAGAAGCAACAAAGCCGCACATGACAGTGGGCTGCTGTACTTAAGGAGTAGCAAGCACTGTGCATCATCATAGAGCCGCACAAAAGGTGAAAAAGGGTGGGCTGCTATGTATAATCGATTGTTTTCTTCTTGATTTTGGAGGAGCCAAAACAAGAGAGAAAAAGAAAGGATGCTATTGCGTGAGAGAGAAAAATAAAGACCAGCCGCCGTCTTGTCCCAGTAAAAGAAGAGTTTGTATTTTTGTCTTTTGTATTCTCTTTTGGGGAATAATCTCTATTGCGTGATAGTGAGATTTGGGTGGGTGTATTTGGGTTTTGGGTCTGAGGGATTTTCTCTCAACTATATTTTGGTACTCCATCTTTCATAGTGAATTTCTTCGTGATCACTTCCTCCAGTGGACATACCTCACATTGAGGGAACTACTTAAAATCTTGGTGTTATTTTTTGTGTGATTGTTCTTGCATTGTTTAACTGTAATTGTGATTGTGGTTTTTGTTAAACACCAAAGTAGGCTATTACTGACACTAAGGACTTCTATCCAATTAGTTTAGTGGGTGGCGTTTATAAAATTATTTCCAAGGTCTTAGCGAAAAGGCTAAAATCAGTGTTGAGAAAGATAATTTCTAATTCACAGCATGCATTCATGACTCTGGAAAAATTTTGGATTCAGATATAATTTCTGATGAATGTTTTGATAGTCGGAATAGATCTAGAGAACTTGGAGTGCTGTGTGAATTGGATTTGGAAAAGGCGTATGATCATGTAAATTGAGAGTTCTTGTTTTATTTGTTGAAGATATGTGGATTTGGGGAGAAATGGAGGGATTGGATAGCGCTGTGTATTACTGCAGCACGGTTTTCCCTCTTATTAATGGTTCATCATCCGGCTTTTCTAATAGCTCTTGTGGAGTGAGATAGGGGGATCTGTTATTGCCACTTTTGTTTGTGATTATGGAGGTATTGAGTCGGATGATGTTGGCTACAATGTATAGGAGATTTTTGTCTGGATTTTCAATGAGGTCGAGGAACAATGAAGAGCTACTAGTGTCTCATTTACTCTTCGGTATTGCACTTAGCAAGGATGCGTGGATGGTGGATAATGTGCAGTTTTAAGATGGGAATATTCATTGGAATGCAATTTTTACTAGACCGGTACAAGATTAGGAGGTGGAGGTGGTCTTTTCTTTCTTTGAGAGGTTGTATTTTGTCAAAGTAAGAGAAGAAGACGTGGATAGAATTTGTTGGAGTCCTTTCAAAAGGAGCAACTTTGAAGTGAAGTTTTATCAAGTGTTTTTGTTTGAAAGGAAGTGTTATCAAGTGTTAACTAGTCCTAATGCCCCTTTTCCTTGCAAGCGTATTTGAGGAGCAAAGGCTCCTTTGAAGGTGGTGTTTTTTGTGTACAGTGGCATTGAATAATTTGAGAAAGAAGAATGTTGTAGTGGTGGATTGGTGTTGCATGCGTAAGAAGAGTGGGGAGTCCATTGATCACCTGCTGTTTCATTGTGAAGTAGTAAGAGAATTATGAAGCTCTATCCTTAATCTGTTTGGCGTTGATTGGGTTATGCCTAGAAGGGTTAGAGATTTTTTGGCTTCATTGTGTTTAATGTGGTTCATTGGAGAGAGTGGAATGTTGGATGGAGGTTGGCTTCATTGTGTTTAATGAGGTTCATTGGAGAGAGTGGAATGTTGGAGCTTTGAGGATATATAAATTTCGGTGATCAAGTTGCTAATGATTATGTTCAACACTTTATATACTTGGATATCATCACATCGTAGCTTGCTTGTTTCTAGCTTTGCAGATTTTTTGAACTTCTGTTCATCTTTTTTTCTTAATAAGGGTGCTTTTTAATGATGTTAATTTCTTATCTAAAAGAAAAAAAAAGCATTTTGGTTGGTATTAATGTTGAAGCTTGAGAAGAACCTACAATTCTTCTTTAGTTGGCTCCAGAATTACAACTGCAGTTCTCCCTGGATGTACCATCCCTTTTTTGGATGCTAAAAGATAAATATGCGTTGACATTCACTGCCATGAAACCATGGCTGATCTTATTACTTTCTAAAAAGTTTTAAAAAACTGAATACTCCAGCAAAATGGATTTTGCTATGGTTTATATTTTCTTTCAGAAAAAAAAGGCCAAGATGTTTGGCTCCCTTCTAAGTGATGTTTGTTTTTGTATGCCCACTCTCCAAACCCAGAATTTCAGGCCTGTTTGGTAGCTGTTTTAGAAATAGTTTTTTCTATTTCTAAAATAGCAAAACGCGTTTCTGTACTGTTGATGTGTTTTTGGCAAACTGTTTTAAAAATCAAAATAAGTGAAAACGAAAACACCCAAAAACAAAAGTTCTGGGAATGACTTATACATGTTTCCGAAAATAGTTTTCGGTGTTTTTATTTGGTCTTTTTTGATTTTCTTCCTTTGTCGAGAGAGAAATATTATACGCATTGTTACGTAGTTATATTGTTATAGATATAATTATATATTATATACTTATGCATAATATATTATATTTAATTATTTACATACTTATACCCTCGGCTACCCCCAAACAATGATTGAGTTTTTTTCAGAATAGTTGTCCAAACAAAATTAGACCAATTTTCTATTTTTAGAAACTGTTTTCAGAATCCGTTTGCTGAATGCATTTTTAACGAAAAAAGAACAGAAAATTATTTTTGTTTTTGTTCTCGAAAACTGTTCTAGAAAACAAATATAGAAACCGATTTGCCAAACGAGCCAAATCTAGAAATGGTTTGTAGAAGCTTTTCTCAATACCATTATAGAAGATGGGTCAAATTACCCATGTAAACCTCTAGAGACTGTACTTTGGGGGTAAGAATAAATCTGTTTTTTTTTTTTTATAAGTAATTTTAATATCATTAAAGAAGCACGAAAGAGCACAAACTTAGTACACATGGAATATAAGAGAATCCCTAATGTGAAGAAAAAGAACAAAAATTCAAAAAATCTGCCAAACTAGAAACAATCAAACTATGGTGCATATATCCAAGCATAGAAAGTGTTGAACATAATCTTCCGCAACTCTGTCACCAAGGTCTCAACATCTTCAAAGCTCTAAGCATTCCTCTCTCACCAAAGATACCACATTAAACACAATGGAACCAACCTCCATACTTCTGTAACTGTACAACGCTCAACCTGTCATTCCTAGCTTGCCCATCTTAATGAAGTATGGCTTTGAAAATGTCCTAATAGCTTGTGCTTTTTTCTCTACTTGAGGTGATGAGTCAATGTTAATTGTTGTTGCTACCAATTGAGTTGTAGAATTTAAAAATAAAAATGCTTGTATGGTATGACTCTTTGCTTATCAGGGATTTGGTAATATCGTATTAAACTTATGTGTGATTGATAATCTTAAATGCATATTATCATGCTCTAGTTTCCCTCCACTATACTATATCCAGTTATTTCATTTGCTTTCAGTAGAATATATAGCATTCATCATGGAGATTTCACCAATTTTTGCGACTATGAATGTAATTTAGGATAAGAATTACAAAACATTGAGAATTATAAGAAAAAAAAAGAAGAAATAACCAAACATAGAGAATATATTGAATGCATATGTATTCAAACATACACGTGTCAATATTTTTTTTGATAAGTAATAAAAAGTTTTATTAAAAAGCGTAAAGGCACCCCGGAGTACACTGAGAGTATACAACAGGATCACCTAACTAGAAGGGAAAATCGAGCAAGAAAATCATCCTAACTAATTGACATCGGAAAGACATGCGCAATAGTCCAAAGATACAAAGTATGAAAGCAAGAAGTTAAGATGTCTTCCAATGTCCCCTCCAAATCCTCAAAGCACCTATTATTTCTTTCCCTCCATAAACACCAGAAGAAGCAAGTAGGCACCATCTTCCAAACCGCGGCACTCCCCCTCCTCCCCGAAGACCACAAACAAGCGAGTAAATCCGAAACCCGTCTCGGCATCACCCAAGACAACCCAAATCGACCAAAAAAGGCACACCACAAAGCATAAGCAACCTCACAATGCAAGAGAAGATGATCCACTGTCTCCTCATTCCTCTTGCATAAATAACATTTGTTCGTCACAATCACTTGTCGCTTTCTGAGGTTATCTAGGGTTAGAATTTTGCCCAAAGTTGCCTTCCACACAAAGAAACTTGCCCTTGGAGGAGCTTGAGTTCGCCACACGCTCTTCCAAGGGAATCCCCTCCCTTCAGAACGAACCAAGGAAGCGTAAAAGAGCTTGACCTTGAAACGGCCTTTTTTGGAAAATTTCCACCACAACCTATCTTTACACCCTCGATTCACTCGAGCAGACTGTAACACCTGAAAGAAAGAGGCCAATACATCCACCTCCCAGTCATGCGCCTCTCTAGAAAAACTAACATTCCATTGGTTAGAGTCACCCATCACCTCCAAATGCGCCGCAACTGGGGCGTCCTTTGCACTAGCAATATTGAATAAGCCTGGACATACACGTGTCAATATTAATAGCACTATAGCTGATTTTGCTGTAATAGAAGGACTGAAAATTGTTACAACAACATACTATTTGAATTAAAAGTATCAAACATGAAATGTAATTGTTTTTACAAAACTGCACATGTGGGAGGGCTGAGGAACTTTTGAAATAATTTTTGACAAACTCAAAAGATAAGAAAATATATGCTGTTTAAATGTCATGCATTTTTTAAATCTTCTGAGGAACAGTATCTTTGGTGAAAAATAATATGAATAATTACTTTTTCTGAAGAAGTACGTTGGACCAAATTGACCATTTAATTACACCACCTCAACATCAATGAAATGTGGTGATGTATTGTTACACACGTTTAATGAAGATTTTTTCAATTTTTAATATAATTAAAGTGACAAAACTGGAAGTTTTTAATCCTTGACTAACTTCATGAAAATATCTGAACCGTATCTGCCCTAGAACCAAGAGCTTTCTACAAGATCTTGACCTGATAATAGCAAAAGAAAAACTGATAAAAATTGATCTAGCTATTTCCTCTAGTGCTGATAGTTGTGCTAGGAATTAAACCAACATAGCTGGTTTTATCTTTAGATGGACCCTAATTTATGGCTATTGGCTAATGGTTAATAGGAACTTGTTTTTTCCTTTTACATAATACAATTTATGGCAGTATAATTTGATGGTATCTCTATTACTAATCACCCAGATGATTTTCTTACTCTATCCTCACTTCAAAGGGAATTAGCATAATTTTGATCCGTAAGTCTGTTCTTGTTTTCTTCTATCATTGGATTACTCTTTGCTTCCAGAATTTATCTGGGGGCTCTTTGATCTTTAACTTTGCTGATTATCGATGTGGTTGCCTCTATAGCATCAAATTCTGCCATTGACTTCCTTTTTTTCCTTAGGGCGGTGGAGATGTGGAGGTTTCTGGATCTCCTACGGAAAAGGCTATCCTTTGTTGGGCAGTCAAGGTATGCTTGTTAAGTGTATGTAGTATCTACGATTGGTACTTATTTACTTAGTGAAGTTGATTTTAGTATTGAATTTGTTTTGCAGCTGGGAATGAATTTTGATATTGTGAGATCAGAGTCAGTGGTTTTCCATGTCTTCCCTTTCAACTCAGAGAAAAAGCGTGGTGGTGTTGCTGTAAAACAGGTAATTGATTTATCCCAAGGTTTCATGTTTTTGGCATAGTTTTTTTCAACCCATTTTGATTGGGTTGGATTGGGAGGGTGTTGGACATATGTTGAGTCCTACATTGGTTATTTACTTGGTGAAATTAGCTTATGTAAGTGATAACATGGAGCATCATTTGTGATTAGTCTTTTTTTGGGTATAGTGCAAATGTAATTAGCATGTCCTAGGTTGTGACATAGTTGATCACAAGTTTATTTCTTTATATTATTTGTTTGATGAGGAAATTTGATATTAATTTCTCAATACCTTGTTCAGCATATTACTATCTATTTGGAGATTCTCAAAACAGCCCTATCATGGCATATCTTGTGACAAATGATCAAAATCTTCATCCCCTCCTTGTAAGATTTGACAAACTCTTTATCACCTGGGAATCCCGTCAGAATCTCTATCGTCAACGCTAGCCATTTGGTGCACTTGTTAGTTAGAAGTAGCTCACCTAAAAAGCCTTTCCTCTTTTCTTCTAGCTCACCCAAAACCAAAAGCACAAATGCTTTTGTCTCCACTAGAAATCTACTTTGCATCTTTAGGCTCACCTAAAAGTTGAGTTCCTTTCCTCACCAAGAGATAAAAGGGTGTTAGACACGCTCATCCGTGCCACCAGAGAAGAAAAAACAACCTTCAACTACAATCTCCGGCACACTGGGGCCTGTCGAGCTAAAAAGAATTGAGCCGAAATAGATCCCTAGTAGATCTATCTTACACACGCCCCCACCGCTCTCCAAAACAAAGTACAAATGCGATTGCACGAGCCTTTGGTGGAAGAAGGCAAGCCGGAACTCAATGACAACCACCTCAAGCGAGCCACACGCTCCGGAGAAAGCTACCGCTCATGTGGGCCTAACAATTGGAGTAGATGAAGAGCTTAACTAACAGCCAGGAAACCAACCAAAGCCACCTAAAGTGTCGATAGGGATTACATCCCAAATCACCATTACCATATGCGTTGGAGGGAGGTGAGCAGGATCTGGAATCCAACGGGACGTGCTTTCACGTGCATCCGTTAAGGGTAGAGAGAGAAAGAGTGCTTAGGCTTTCAGAGAGAGTGTAGTTGCTTTGAATAAGAGACATATAAGTACCATTGGGAGGATGAATGTTTTCCTTACCCTTTGGATGTTTTCCCCTTGCGATGCCGTTGGATTGGGCTTTGAGTTGCGATAAGAATTCTTGTCCTGTGGTGGGGGTCGCGTGTGAGGGGTTTGAGGATATGACTATGGCGGTCCTAACAGCTATTGAAGAGGATCATCCTTGGGAAGTAAAAGGTGCGCGTTCTAAGACAAGGTAGAAGGGAGCTGTTAAACTTATAATGCTCCAGAAACTATGACACTGCTTGCCATCCTTTAGGCATGGGAAAGGCAAGACTCACATCCTTTAGTGTTGAGTGCTTCGTGTGGGTTTCGGGTCAAAGGGCTTTTGGTGTTTTGTGGGTTTCGAGGTTGAGTGCTTGTTGGGTTTGAAGGCTTTTCGGGTTTTGTGGGTTTTCTTCTTGTTTTGTTTGGGTTTATGTTAGGTGCTTCCTATGTATACTGCCTTTACGCTTTTTATGATATTTCCATGAGAAATGCTCTTTTTCATTCTCCTCACCTTCTCCTCGCCATCTCCTCTCTCTTGTATTTTTTTTCTTTTTTGAAAAAATCAAGATGTTGAAAGAAGGAAGATGCTGAAGAGATGGTGAGGAGAATGTGTTGTAGCAACTTTCTATTTCCATTACCCATCCAAAAAAAAAAAAAAAAAACCAGGATAATCCTGACTGATTCACTATGTTGGCATTTTTAGCCCAAATGTCAGCCCACCAAGTTTGCCCCCCTCTTGGTTTTGGGCTTCTTGAACAATATCAACCCCAAGGGTTCTTTTGACCCACCCACAAATGCTATTAATATATAATATGTAATAATGTAATAGAAAAAGTAAGAAATGCATGTTGCGAAGGTAAAAGGAAATAAGAAAAGAAACAAAAAAAAAAGCTGCAAAGTGGATGGGTCTTCCAAGCTCAAAATGGTCATCACAGCAGCAATCTAATTTTTTCTTTTATAACTGTTAACTTATTCCAAAAAAAAAAAAAAAAAATTAAAGCTTCTATCTCTGAAAGATGTGAAAGATGTGTTGGCACTCCAAGCTCAAAATGCATACAGCCTCTGCTATCTAACTCAACTTCAATATCCTGTTGATTATATTCTGAAGAATGGTTTAAGACATATATGATATAATAACATAAGAACAGAAAGTCTGCCTACTGATGATTTTGAGATCACATGCGTTTGTACATACATATCACTTAATATTTTTCCTCAAATAGGATATTTTTTTCCCTCTTATTTGTAATGGTTTTTTTTTTTTTTTTCTTCTCAAGTCTGTTAGTTTTGAAGCTTGCCAATTAGTGAAACTCTTTTAAGTTTTTCTGTTTAAGTTGTTTCCCCTTTTGTTTTTTGAAGTGAACTACTACCATCTGTTCTAAATGGTCCGTTTTGCGGGCTTAGGGTTTTTTTGGGTTTTAGGGCTCTCTTATGAGGGGCTTTTGTGGGCTAGCTTTGGCTTTTTTTGTATATACTTCCTTTGTACTTAGGGGCGCCTTATGCTTTTTGATGCATACAACATTATTTATTAAAAAAAAGATTAACTCCGACCATTATATTGTTTCCCGTGGAGATGTTTAGACCTTAATTCCTTCAAATTATTTTGGAAATGCTGGGGTGTTTAGTGGAAGATAAAAATTTATATGAAAAAGCATTATTCAAAAAAAAAAAAAAAAAAGTTCTTAGGGTAACATAGTTTGTATGCTCAAGTATATGCATCTGGAGATGCCTAGAGGTGCATATACCTAGCGCCATAAAGTGCTTCGAGAAGAGACTATTTACTTGTAAAGCTTCTCATTATTAAAGAATATTCACATACTTAATTTAAATTGTTACACAAGCTCCATATGGTATCAAACTTCTCAAGATTAGTACTTACAAATTCATTAGGTCTCTGGTATGAGCCATGGACTCTTTCCCTTAAGCCAACTAATATGCTCATTCCAAATTGTTTTGGCTGGAACTTTGGCAACTTCGTAAGCAGGGTTATATTTGGAAGTTCACAGAAGATTGAAGAAGATCTAAAATCATATTTTGAACTAGCATCATTGCATGTTAGAATTGTGTTAATGTTCATTATATTTATGTGTGTTTTTAAGATGCCACAGACTGTCCTTTATACATTAAGCATTTCTTGTTTGCCTCATTCGCTCACGGCTCACGAGATTCCGCTAATAACTGTTATGGCAGAATGACTTTGAAGTTCATATACACTGGAAGGGAGCAGCTGAGATAGTTCTAGCCTCGTGCACAGGGTATCTTGACTCAAATGGTTGCTTGCAGTCCATTGAAGAAGATAAGGTCAGGAATAGTGGTTGCTCGCCGAATAGCAGTAATACCTCATCTGAAAGCTTATGAGAAAACCAAAAAATAAAATAAAGATAGAATTACAAATACAAATAAAAAAATAAACAAAGGTGCCAAATTTAAGTGAAGGAAAAACTTTACTTACCACCGCTGATCTTTCATCACTTTTATACCTTTAAGCTTTAAAAAGTGTCAATTTATGATTACTATCTTTCAGAAGTTTGCAATGTCAACCCTTCTGTCCAAATTCAGCGTTAAATCTTAATGGAGGAAGCAAAATCCCCA
This sequence comes from Corylus avellana, assembly GCF_901000735.1. Lineage (NCBI taxonomy): Eukaryota > Viridiplantae > Streptophyta > Magnoliopsida > Fagales > Betulaceae > Corylus > Corylus avellana. Next base: position 16,255,092 of record NC_081547.1, read on the forward strand.
AAATACCCCTATCCAAATTCAAGATATTTTTTGTAATTTTATAAACATCTTAGGGGTATTTTGGGAATTTCACTCATCAACTGTTAGGACTTAATGCTGAATTTGGACGGGAGGGTTGACATTGCAAAATTCTGAAAGATGATAACCCTAAATTGACAATTTTTAAAGGTTAAGGGTATGATGCAAAAGTGATGAAAGATCAGGGGTGGCGAGTACAAGTTGCTGTTAATAGGTTGGCATGATTTGCGTAGATAATGTATACTAAGGTCACAAAGATCATAAGATAATTTAAAATATTTGACCAGAAGTTTGTCCTTAAAATGGTTATAATGCCACATATGTGATTGTCAAGGTAATATCAAATAATAAAGAACTTATCTTTTTTAATTCTCAGTAAAATCCTTCACCAATCTTGTTGTGAGAAATACTTTTGGTTTTGCTATGAATCGGTATATTATGCTACGCATTAGTTATGCGACAATAGACGCAAACTGTCGTTATACTGCAAATGTTTTGTGATCATTGAGAGAGCTCATGCAAGACATTACTTTTACAGCATTGTACTGAATAAAACCATGGTCATTATGATTTGTTGCACAAAATGACTTAGCACAAACGTTTCTACCAGGAATTTTTTAAGACAGCTATTGATGAAATGGCTGCAAGCAGTTTGCGATGTGTTGCGATTGCGTACAGATCATATGAATTGGACAAGGTTCCAACTGATGAGGAGCTTTTAGCTCAATGGGTTTTACCTGAAGATGGCCTTGTTTTGCTTGCTATTGTTGGTATAAAGGTAAACATCAAGAAATAAAATTCTTACGATATCATGCATTATTGTTCTTGGTTTCTACTGGTGATCATTCAATTTTGTGCATGAACTGTCAGTTTATATGGTTCTTTTCGACTAACTGATTTTGAGAAAATTGTGAAGGATGATTAAATAAACTTTTCCCAAACTTATCTGATGTATAATGCTTTTGTTTTTTCGTTTGTGATATTGGAAAATAGTAATAAGATTGACAATTGGGAGTAAGAGTACAATTTCTATTGATCTGGCAGTAACGATAAGTGAACTATGCTGTGAATAGTATTTTCTCTTTGTGAATCTACGAGGGCTGGAATCGGGTTTGAAGATTATGATTATATAAAAAAAGAATAAATCTGTGGGATTTGCTATAAAATTGCTGGGAATTTCAAAAGGAAAACATAGCTGAGAAAAACAAACCTAAGCATTATACCAAGTGTTCCTCTGCATTGTACCTTGGATATGGTTTCATTACGTAGTTTATAAATAAGTAGTTGTTGGAATTCTGATAGCTGTTTTCTTTATTCAATTATCATAGGAAAACATTACATTCATATTTATAGGTATCGAATTTCTTTGAGTTTTTGGAGTTCTATTATTCTTTTCTATATTTTATGGGGCTCTCTTATATACTTCCTATGTACTAGGATTGCACTTCTCTGCTCTTTTAATGAATTTGTATTACTAATAAAATAAAAATAAAAATTAGTAAGCCCAAATTTTTTTTTTTTTTAAAAAAACCTAGTGAAATCCATAAATATAACCCCACACTACTATTAAGCGAAAATACAAAATAAAATCAAAATATACTTCAAATTAAATTATGCAAGCTCCCAGGTACCATCACATCATCTAATGCATGCCAAATTAAAGTTTGGGTCTTGGAAGTGTCTTTTCCATGCCTTTGATAAACTTTATAAGAATGCTGCACTTATCTCTAATATCTCTCCCCGGCTTGAGAAAACTGAACCTTGGCGAGTTAAAGGCAAGAAGCTATTAGTAGAAGTTGGGGTTGAGGCGTTGGAACTTATAATTAGTTATCCAAGTACAATTGAAAGTGGATGTTCCTTCCATTTAATGAGATACCTTTGATAGTCTTTTCCAGACACAAGTTGATAATCAATGATATCTTCAATCTTTTCCTTCACATGTGGGGCTCATGGGAGTTTAGCAAAAATAGCATCGTTAGGTTCATCTTTGTCATGCCCTTGGTATAAAGTGAGATCTTAAATATTGAAGACATTATTATTTATACCCATATCTTTTGGCAAGTCAAGAACATTATTAGAACTAAAAATGATAATCAAAATTTATAAGAATGTGCACTTTTTGAATGTGTTAAATTGTAATTTCCTAAGAGCGTAGGGAGTGATATGAAAATCTTCTAGAAGAATGCTCGGTATCCTAGTGGAGCTGTCCCTATAGCTGTCATAGAATATTCTTATATTTTGGCTCTATTTAATGAATGAAGAAGGATGAATGAATTAGTAGTTTCATCCCATTTTCTCAGTCTTGTTTCATTACATGGTATCGAAGCATTTTAATAGAATAAGTCTGTAGAGCAAATAATTCATTTTCCCCTTTGTTTTCCAACAAGTTTGAAGACCACCTTCGTTCTTCCACACCTTGGGTTGGAGGTACTGGTGTTGTCATCCGCACAACCATAATTGTTGTATGACGCCGCCATTGCCACAATTTCCTTGACCAAGGTTGTGGAAACAAAGCCCCTGGTAATCTAAATGGTTCAGGGTAGACACTGGTCTATTTGTTCGGTTTGGAGGTGGTTGCAGTATCATTGGTGACTGTGCGTGCTGACTGTGGAAGTTAGGGCTCTCTTTTGTGTTTTAGTGGCCGGAGAAGTCATGGTGCTTGCTCCTTTCTGATTTTGTGGTTGTCTTTGAAATTGTGTGGCTTAAGCGACTGCTTCAGGTGGTTGTTGGAGGAAGAATTTTTTTTTTTTTCCAGACCAAACACTGTCATTTGGTTGTGAAGATACCCTAATCTTATTCGGGTAAAGGTCTCCTTGGCTGTGTTAACTACTTATCCAACATACTCTGAGTGATGTTTACAATATAAAATGCTCTTATTTATAGGAGAATTACGTTGGATACAAATAGACTTTTACTCTAACTAAGTTAGCTAGGTGATAGTTTTTAACTATAATTAGACTTCAATTGTAACTCAGTGATATTCTTCAACTGCAAATCAATGATAGTCTTCAATTGTGACTATTATTCTTGAACTCTATGATATGCTTTAACATTCCCCTTCAAACTAAAGCTGTAAACTTAGTAAAACTGGAGTTTGTTCTTTGGTCAGTGACGAAGGCCGAGATAGTGGCTAGAAACTCGTTGGAGTTTGTGGCGGTCGAGGGAGGTGACTCGAATTGATGGCGCCTGATTTGAAATATCGGCTGCTCTTGAACTTGAACTTCGGGTACTATGGCTGGCATCGGCTACTATGGCCAGGATTTGAACTTCGGTAACTTTTGGCCGGCATGGGCCAAACATATGCCTCTTTGAGCTTCTTCTTCTTTTTATTTTCTATTTTTTTTTCAAACTAAAAGTTAAGGAACTCACAACTCGTGAAACCTAGATAACAAAAAAAAAAAAAAATGATCTTAGCAAAGGAAAGTACCAAGGCTGAAAGGTGGCGGCAGCAAAGGGCTGTGGGCGGAGAGTAGGGCTGTTAAGAGAGCAAGCCGCTCGTGAGTGAGCTCGGGCTCGGCTTGTGCTCGACTCGAATATTAAATGAAGCGTTTCGTGAACACGAATCCTAGCTCGAATATTAAACGAAGCTAGCTTGGCTCGACTCGGCTAAGCTTATGAGCAACTCGTATAAAGTTCGAATTGGTAGTTATTCATATAATTTCTCATATAATATTAAAAATTGATGATTTTTTTTTTTTTTTTCTAATAGCATCATTTTATTATAAAAGGATGCATATCCTTTCTCTTCGAAACCAAGTGCCTTGTTGTATTGACTCGAGCTCCATATTTCGCTAGCCAGACTAAGCAAATGCTCATATGCAAGCTGGCTTCTTGAGCTGTTTAAGAGTATTTGAAGTTTAAATTTATAATAAAAAAAATTTAAAAAATTAAATTAAATATAAGAGACAGCTCGTGAACTAGCTCGACTCGGCTTGATTTATTATGAGCTCGAGCTCAATTTCTTTGGCTCGTCCTTAAACTCAGCTCGAGCAAAATTTAAACAAGCCGAGCCCAAATAAGGGAAGCTCGCTCAAGCTTGGCTCGTTTACACTCCTAGCGGAGAGGTAGAGATCGGTGGGGCATTGATCAAGACAATCAGCGGCAAATTTGTACATTGACATGAGCTTCGATGTAGCCAATGTAATGCTCATTGTTGAGCTAATCAACCCAAACGAAAAAGAAAATACAAACTGAAAGAAAACTAAATTTTGAACTAGAGATGCTTCATGCCAAGGCTTTAACTATCTCTAGTGGCACTCTAGGCGCCAACATCATGGGGAATCTGAGTGTTGGGGATGATGCAGACAGTACTCAGAGTGATAAGACCCATGAGCTAGTTCCCAAGCCATATAATAGTTTTCGACAATGTTATTTTTTTTTCCTATTCAAATAAGAGAAAACTGGGGAGGAGGAATACAAAGGAGAGTCTTTGCCACTCCTTAAACGAAAAGAGGAAATAAAAGACAACAAAGTGGGAATGCTTCTGAACACAAGGTGAGAAGCAACCCATCTAGCAACAAGGTGTGCACCAACGCAAATCAAGGAGAGCAGCTGGAGCTGGATGTTGGAGATGAATGACGCAAAATTCCAGTCCAAGAACTAGAAATCCTTGATGGCAAGGATAGTTAACATTGAATCACCTTCAATGATAAGCGGGGAACAACCAAAAGAGGCAGCTAACCTTAGTGCCAAAAGCATGGCGTGGGCTTCACCCAAGTTTGCATCCGTGGAAGAGAGCTTCAAATAATTAACTGCTAGGAAATTACCACTATGATCTCTGAGGGTGGCGGCAATAACAACAAAAGTTGGTCTAATAGCCACATCAAAATTGACCTTGAAAGTACCAAAAGGAGGTGGCATCCATTCAGCTGAATCAGACTCCCCATGTTGCCAAGTTGACAAGTGATGCCAAGTACTGGTTTTTATAATCTTCAGAATTGCAAGGGGCTCAGGCTGAATAGACTCATGAATCAACTTATTGTGGGCAAGCCAGATTTGATCCATTATAACCAAGGCTGGGATTTGGAAACCATGCACTTCATTCATTGGTATGCCAAGTTTCAAGTGGGGACAGAGAAGAGTTTCAATCCAAGCAACAATAGGCAGCAACGAGAATGCCACAATATCCAATGTGACCTTCCTCAGTACCCAATCTCCGAATTTAAACCTTCGAGGCTTCACCCTCTTCAATGAATATATACATGACTAAAACGACGTCATTTTTGGCTGGTATAAGACAACATCGTGTAAATAAGTAATGTGAAATGTTTTTATATTCGTATTGGGTGTTGGGTCGGAAAACCGACATTTCAAAATCAATCCCACCTTTTGACATGATAGTGCCACTTCAGAGTTCTGCTCCCCTATAGGTGTACAGCAACCACAACCATCCCCCCCTTGTGCTTCCACCACCTTCCGCGGAGCCTTCAGATCCAGTTTCTCTGATGTCAGAATCTGTACTTATTGCTCTCCAAAAAGGTACTAGATCTTGTGTGACCAAGCAACCTTTTGTTTACTTTGTTTCTTATCAAGCCTTATCTCTTTTGTTTTCTTCTTTCATGTCGCATATTTCTATTATGTCCATCCCTAGAACAGTTAAAGATGCCCTATTTGACCCTGGTTGTCGAAACACAATGGAAGTAGAAATGGAGGCTCTGCATCAGAATGCCACTTGGGAACTTGTTCCTCTTCCTCCAGGCAAACAGCTTGTTGGCTGCAAATGGGTATATAGTGTCAAATTTAATCCTGATGGCAGCCTAAATAAGTTGAAAGCTTGATTCGTGTCTAAAGGCTATACACAAAGCTATGGCATCGATTTTGATCAGACACTCTCTCCCTTTTTCAAAATTTCTTCTATTTGAGTTTTGATTTCTCTAGCAACCAACCTTGATTGGCCCTTGTATCAATTGGATGTGCAATGTGCTTTTCTTTATGGTGGTTTTCTTGAAGAAGTCTATATGGAGCAATCACCTGGGTTTGTTGCTCAAGAGGAGTCTCAGGGATATGTGTGTAGATTGAAGAAGGCACTATATAGCCTCAAACAATCTCCATGAGCATGGTTTGGCGAATTTTCTAATGTGGTAAGGGAGTTCGGTCTTCTTCGATGTTAGACTAATCATTCGGTATTCCTTTTGCATACAGATGCTGGGTATATCTTCCTTGTGGTTTACATTGTAATTACTGGGAACGATTCTAGAGGAATTGCTAGACTGGAACAATTTTTGTAGGAGAAATTTCTGACTAAAGACTTGGGGAACTTTGGTATTTCTTAGGCGTTGAGGTTGCTAGAACTGAACAAGGGTTAATTTATCTAGAGGAAATATGTGCTAGAGTTGTTTGTAGAAACAAGTCTTTTGGGTGCTCGTGCTGTTGATGTTCCTATGGACCCAAATCAGAAGCTTTTGAAAGATGATGGAGAGTTGTTTCATGATCCTAGTAGATACAGACTATTGGTTTGAAAATTGAATTATCCTACTATCACCAAATCAGATATCTCTTATGCGGTAAGTGTAGTAAGTCAATTCATGGAAGCACCTAAAACTTTACATTGGGAGGCTGTGATTCGTAGTCTCTGATATCTAAAGAAATTTCCAGGTTGTGGTATTCTATTTAAGAAGGATTCACTGATGCATATTGGGCAGGATTCCCATTTGACAGAAGATCTACTACTGGGTATTGTAGATTTTTGAGAGGTAATCATTGTTACTTGGAAGAGTAAGAAACATATAGTGCTTGCTCGATTAATGCAAGTATAGGGCTATGACTCTTATGACAAGTAAATTGACATGGTTCTGACAATTTCTTAAGGAAATTGGATTTTTCTGTTCCTACACCTATTCCTCTATATTACAATAATCATGCTGTTGTGCACATTGCCTCTAGCCTAGTGTTCCATGAGAGAACACAGCACATTGAAGTTGATTGTTATTTCATCCAGGATAGAATATTGGGTATAGATATTTGAACACCTTTTGTAAAATTTGGAGATCAACTTGCTGATGTGTTTACCAAGTCTCTTTGTCATGGTCGATTATAATTTATTTATTCCAAGTTGGGCTTATGTGATATATTTGTTGTGTTGAAGTGAACTGTAATTTCCTAAGAGTAAGTTAGAATGAACTTTAATTTCCTAAGAGTGTAGGGAGTGATATGAAAATATTCTAGAAGAATGCTAGGTATCCTAGTGAGCTGTCCGTATAGCTGTCATAGAATATTCTAGTATTTTGGCTCTACTTGTTGAATGAAGAAGGATGAATGAGCTTTGTAGAATTAGTAGCTTCATCCCATTTTCTCAGGTCTCGTTTCATTACATATTGAATATTTTTGTACATTCGTTTTTGATATCTTGCAGGCCTAATTCGAACCATCACCTTGTCTGCTTTGTTGAATTCAACAAATGTTCTCTGCAAATCAGTATGTCGTTTGTAGCTCTCATTGCTTGTTGCATTCCTTTGCTACACCATATCATGTATCTCGTACATATGTTTGGCAAACGCATCGGCTTTAACACCAGGATAGGTCTTAATTGGTAGAGAAATGAAATCAATTGGCTTCCTAGGAAGTAAACCTGTCACACTCTCAAAGGGTTTGCAACCTGCATACTGATTAATCGAGCTATTATAAGCAAATTCAGCTATAGGAAGCATTTGGTCCCAATTTGCAATGTGATTGCCAACAAAGCGTTGAAGGAGATCACCCAAATTTCGATTAATAATTCCGTTTTCCATCATTTTGGGAATGAAAAGAAGAAGATAACTTAAGTTTTATATTCTGCAATTTCCATATAGTTCTGGAAAAGCTACTGATAATTTAACATTGTTAGAAGAATATATTAGGATTTGGGGGTAGTTTAGTCATTGTTGTATTCTTTAAGCTTACATAATAATATGTTTGAGGTAGGCTACGGAATATAGAATGAGCGTCCTATTTTCTCTAAACCTTCTCCATGCAAATCTCTCAACAAACGGTCTGAGACGAAGCTCTAAGGCAGCCCATTAAGTTGAATGACTTCTTGAAAGGGGAGTTTAGTTATATGGACAGCATCAGATGCCTTCAAACAAGGAATAAAGTGAGTCATCTTTGAATATTGATCTACAATCACAAAGCTAGTCATGGTGCCAGAGGTTTTTGGGAACCCTAGGACATTCAATACTTAGGTCTCTCCATGATTTACGAGGAATTGGTAATGGCATGTATTTACTTGTAGTTTTCTCCATTCCCTGTAATGTTCGACAAAGTAGGACATCAGGAGACAACTCTTCAAGCCTGGATATTAATAACAATACTCAACCATTGCAATGATCTTATCTCTTTCAAAATGACCTGCTGCTCCTCTGGAATATAATTCCCGAATTACGTGCTCATGTAGAGATGTGTTAGGCAAGCAAAGCTGAGTTTCCTTAAAGAGATATAGTCATGCAAAGAAAAATGAGCATACGTAGCATGCTAAAATCCTTGCAAGATGGATACTTTTTCTTTAGCAAGTCAAAGCCCACAACTTGAATAGACATCAAGGAAAGGATACTTACCACTCAACTCAGCACATCATGTATTATTGTTATTGTTATCGTTGTGTTTGTTGTTGCTATTATTGTTATTCATACACTTTTTTACTTTCTGTGTCAAGCAATTATTTTGACTGCATGCGGGAGTAATCTCATACGCGTGGGACTTTGTGTTTTAAGTTGACCTTTTTGACTGCATGTAGGATCCCTGTCGCCCTGGTGTCAAAGACGCAGTCAAAGTCTGCACAGCAGCTGGTGTAAAGGTAGCCTGTCTCTCACATTTTTTGAATAACTGATTTAATATTTTGTGTAATAGTAAATCGTCTTATTTTATTTTATGCTTACTATAACTAGAATGTTTGGACATGTATGTAGCCTTGTCGGTCGTATCTCTAGTTTCAGGTTGTTAGAGAGAGAATGCTATGTTTTGATAGCCTTGAATCTTGACGAGGTTTCCTTACTACCTGTCTCTTTCCAGAATATTGCCATATTGTCATATATATATATATATATATATATATATGGAATGAATGGAGTGAGGGCTGATATAAAAACATTCTCTTCTTATTTTCATCAACATGGTATCAGACCTTGGGATTTGAATTGTTCTCTTCCCTCTCGTTCTTCTCATTTCTAGCATCCTCTTTTCTTTTTCTTCTTCCTCCTCTCTCTCTCTCTCTCTTCTTTTTTTTTTTTTTTTTTTTAGTTTTCCCCCCATTTTTCATTTTCGGACTACTCTTTTTGTTTGTTTTAGGTTGAATGTTTTTTTTGTTTTTGAGAATAACTTCTATGTAAACCCACTCATTTACAACATTTAATAAAAGATTGATACATCAGCTTGAAGTATCAAATATTATAAACACAAACATCGAATATTTTTCATTATTTTTTTCTCAACCAGCGCCTTTGTCCTGTCATATAAGATTTCTTTCTCATTTTCTTTTTTATATGAATACTTTTTTATTGGTTTGGAAAATCCTGATGTTGCTAGTTTCATGCGGTTCGTGAGACTGAAACAATTTTTATTTATTTATTTTCATTACTGTTGTTTAATTTTTTCTCTTCATTTGGATGGCATTCTACATCTGTTTGGTTACTGAGAATTCCATTGGAATGAAAGCAAAGTCTCTCCCCAACATCTGTTTTTTTCATTATCCTACTCCAGTTTTCTTCACTCAGCTATCTCCATTTGGTCTTTTGCATCTGTCGTAATATGCGTGAAATCTTCCTCAGACATTGAAAGAGATAGTGAGAGAAAGGGCAAGAAACTTCACTTGAAATACGGTGGTGGATTCCGGCAGGGTGGCAGCTGTTTAGGGGTAGACCGGGTGAGGTTAGAAAGAATGGAAAAAGTGATCATCTATGGTGGGTCTATGGGTTGGTTTGAGATAAAGATCCAGTGTTTTCACCTTCATTTTATTTGATGTTTCTAGCTGTTGTCAAATTTTTATTGTAGGTCATAAAAGAGGATTTTACACCATATCCTCATAAAATAGGCTCTTTTTTTTTTTTTGTGGGCTTGTTGAGTGGTGTATGAAGATGTGAGAGAGTATTGCCGTCTTCAGAGTAATGCTACAAGTTCCTCTATTGTTACTCTTGTGTTCTTCTAAGAATAATGTAGCTCTTAAAATCACCATTGAACTTGTGATTGATCTTTTTGAATTTTGATCAAATAGTAATTTTAAAATCCACTTCATTTTTGGAGTGACACAAGAGTGAGTAATGGAATAACAGAACAGAGTCCTTGGCTAGCTGTTGTGTTTGTTGCATCCTAATGAGAATATACTACTCAGGGTGTTGTTCATAGTTGGTCGGCATTGTATGTTAGGGTTTTCTTGGTGGATTTATGGAGGTTCACAGCGGTTTCTGATCCGTTTTTGGCATTTCCAGAACTGTCACCATGCAATATACAATGCTCCCTTGGTTCTCGGTGCTGCTTGGGCAAACTTGAGTTAGTCTCTACGTGGGCCTCAGTTTGGGCCCTATGGTTTTTTGGTTTGCCATGGCCTTCTCATTAAATAAAAAATGTGTTGGGCTATTTGCGTTTAGTTTTGGCTGTGTTCCAAAGTTTGAGCCCTGCCAGCTTCATAAACTTTGGTCGTGTTCTAAAATTTCAGCAAAGATTAGACTCAACCCAACCCGATCCAGTTTCAATTGGATCACTCATTTGACCCGACTCCAACGCAGGTCTAATTGGGTCCAAGCCCATTCTCCTCTCGGGTCAACCCTATCCATCTAACCCAACCCCACGTCTCCGACAGGTCTTGGTACGTTCGGCCTTGATAGTTTCCCGGCCCCCCGGTGGCCAATTCACTTCCTTTTTGGTCAGTTCAATCGTTTCTCGGCCGGTATATACCGAGTTTCGCCCAATTCAGTGGTGTTTCGGTGGGTACAATGCATTTTCCGACCGTATCAGAAATGTGACGCACTTGCATGTCGTGTATGGAAACAATATTTTTCTCAATTCTCAGGTCATGGGTGGTCATGGGTGCCGTCGAGTAGAGGAACATGTATCTATCAACCACTCACGGCTGATGTCTAACGAATGGAGATTTGGACGTCATTCGATTCTCAGTGGCTTGATGATCCCTCTCTCCATGAGGGTTTATTCCTCCACTTCAGCGCTACTCTTTCTGATATGCTGTTGTTTATCCAGTCTTCACTTGTTCCCTCTCGTGGTGGATCACCAGGAGAGACAATGCTATGCTTTCTATGTTTGTACACTTCTATAAGATAGCATTGGTGAGGTGTCCCTACCAACTGTCCCCACTAGCTGTCTCTTTCCAGAATATTCCGTCATATTGTAAATGCTTCTCCTATATATATGGCATGGATTTTTTGAGATGTTTTCTGAGTGATGTGTCAAGCTTGCATTTTTGACCCAAAGCCATATACAAGTGGTAGACTCATATTAATAGCAATATTTTATAGGAAGCTGATGGGAAGAGGTAAATTTAAGAGCAATATTTATGTATTAAAAGAAACATTTTGTAGTGATCTATCAGCAACACCATTATGCATTAATAGCAACATTTTGTGGTGAGATGTTTCCAATTCAGAAAAGGGACATGTGCAGTGCAAATGCTGAAGGGTAAAAAACAAATGTTCAGCCCTAGGATACTAGGTGGTTTACATGAAGTTCCAGAATCTCAGAAAACCTGAACATCAATTATTTGACTTCTTATGGTATATAACTTGCCATTTGCTACTACCGACCTCTGTCTTGCACCTCTAAGCAAACTGGACTTCATTCCTGAGTAACTTCTTATATACAAGAAAGTTGTTGTCTTTGGAACTACTACATACATATGTTCCTATAATACCCTGCACCTGCCACTGTCCAATGCCCTAAAAGATATAATAAAGTGGATGTAAGGCTGTCTAATTAGAAAAATTTTGCACTTCCTGTATCTATACAACTTGAAATCATATATCATATATATATATATATATATATAAAAGCCGAATCACTCTTTAGAGATAGTCTAGAATTGTGACATGTGGCGTGAACCCATTTTTTTTAAAGGCTAAACTGGTTTTTTAAGGCATAATTTTTGAACCGATTTTTTAAGAGAACCGGTTTTTTCTTAAAAAACCGGTCATTAATTGCGTTAATTATATTTCAAGAGTTTTCCGTATATAAATTATTCAATAAATTAAGTATTATTAATGTGCCAATCAAATAAGGAAACAAATAATATAAATCAAATTATTATGTATTAATAATTTAGTCAATTTAATTTGTATATTAACACATTTAGGATTCTCAACAAAAAAAAGACATCATATATATATATATAACACTTTTTTTAGTGTCATTAATTACGTTAATTATATTTTAATATAATCTACATGTCATTAATTAGTGTCATTAATTGCATTAACTATATTATAATCCATGTATTCTTCTTGCTAATTTTTTCTTTATACTATTCATTTTAGATCATATATACTTATAGGAACAAAGATTTAATTTTTTTCTATTTAAAGAGGTGAGATATATTTTTATACGTCTTTTTAACTTATAATGAAAAATGATGTATTTAAATTTTAAAATTAAATTATAATGAAGAATTCCGCGCATAGCGCGGGTTATAAACTAGTTAATTTTAATAACTAAATCTATAAGGTATGAGGTATCCATTAGCATGGGCTATGCTGTATGTTAAGAATGTGCACTGCATTATGTGTCTATACTTCCTATTTTATGGTTATGGTTCTTATGTATTTCCATGAGATAATTTTTCATGATATTATTTCAAAAATGACCTTTGGCAAGCGTTTTTTTTTTTTTTAAAAAAAAAAACTATATATAGGTAAGAATGGTCACAGGAGACAATCTTCGAACAGCGAAAGCAATAGCGTTGGAGTGTGGGATACTCGCTACAAGTGAAGAGGCTACTGAGCCTACAATCATTGAGGGAAGAGTATTCCGTGAATTATCTGAGAAAGAAAGAGAACAAGTTGCCAAGAATGTCACGGTATGCTTCAAATATCATGATTTTCTAGGTCTATATGCGTTTACTATGGATTTTCATTAAGTGTGAATTTCTCCCCTGTAACTTGTTACAAACTCATAGAAATATGTCTTACATGTTTTGCTTGGATATAAGATATATTAATGGTTCATTTATGACTGATGTATAGGTGATGGGGAGGTCTTCTCCTAATGACAAGCTCTTGCTCGTGCAAGCACTTCGTAAGGGAGGAGAAGTTGTTGCTGTAACAGGAGATGGCACTAATGATGCTCCTGCACTTCATGAGGTTTATTTTCTTTATCAATATATTGATTTCAGAAGCTTTGAAATTCTAATTTTTTATTTTTTATTATTATTATTTTTTCTTCTTAAAATTTTAAAGATACGTGCACCGGAATGTTTCAGGTAGAGTCTGCTAGTATGACATTTATGTCATGTCTTAATGCATATTACATTGTAGTGTTGGAGTCCTTCAGATGTGTTTCACTAGGAGACTTTCAAATACTTATGTCCCATGACGTGGATACCGAGATATATGCTAAGCAAATGATTTGTTACATGCATTTTTCTGCCCTGTCCTTTCACCTAGAGTTTTATGTTTACAAATACATATTGTTCTCTGTGAATGGGAGAACCTTAGGCTTCGTTTGGCAAATGCCTTTGAGGCTTAGATACTATTCATCAATTTTTTTTTTCATCATTCTTACTTTTTATATTACATCAATCACTTTTTATTATTATTCAAATAAAAAAAGCACTACAAAACAAAATTTTTTCACTTTTCTATACCACCACACATTCTTACTTTTCCACTTTTCCTAAAAAAAACATTCTTACTTTTTTTCACATCAAGCTACAGTATGGGGCCAAAAACCTTTAACAAACACAGCCTCAGTGTGTATGGTACACCAATAACTGATTGGCTTGAGGCCTGAATTCGAGAATGTTAGATCCCTGTGCATCAGCAATCATAGATGATAAATAAACTTGAGATTTATATAATTCTAAAGACTAATCAAAGTGCATAAGGAATTATCCCTTGTGTTTATGCATTATGTGCCTATGCGAGAACAATTTCTTTTTCTGCGTCTTGTATGTTGCACACCCCTTTTTTTTTTTTTCTAGAATTTCTGTCATCTTAACAATGATTTCCTAGTCATAGTTGATTGCATTTTTGCCATTTGTACTTTAGGCAGATATTGGTCTTTCTATGGGCATTCAAGGAACTGAAGTTGCAAAAGAAAGCTCGGATATTATCATCTTGGATGATAACTTTGCTTCAGTTGTAAAGGTCAGTAAGCATGTTATCCAATTAGACGAGCATATTATAAAAGCCTTTGTGTGCGTCTCTGTGTTTTGTTAGGGCATTATACAGTTGGTGTTTCAGCTTTACCATCTTTATAGTGAATACATTTTCTCCTTTCATCAAGAATAGTAAACTGAACATCTCTTAATACTTCACTTATCCATTGAATGTATATGCTGTTGTTTCTCTTGCATGTGGCTTTTTGGAGATTATGTTAATATAATGTATATTGTATAGTTTCAAAAGTTCTTTGCACCTAGGAAGTGAGGATACTGCAAAAGGGTCCCCATATCATTTCCCTAAACAGCTTACCTCTCTCTTGCTCTGTCTCTCTCAGGCTTTCTTCAACAAAGACCATGATCCCAGTTGCTTTATCCTTTTTTTTTTTTGTTGCCTTTCATCTTTGATCTGACATGTGATTATTTTTATATGGCAGCCAAAAATCAACTCTACTCCGAATTTTGTTTGAGCATTTATTCTTTGTGATATACTTGATATGTACCTAAATGTCACGTACTTGATTGGTTTTACTTAATCTTGCTATACAAGTTTATTTTACAGTTTATTTTCTTTTTTTTTTTTAAAAAAAAAAAAAATTATTTTCAAATTAGTTACCAGTTAATGATAGATGAATTACACCTTTTACTCCCTGACTTATGGAAGGACTACAGGTGTTGTCCAATGCGTCTCGTCTTTATCACCATATATGATCAGAAATTTTTGATATAGGAAAAGTGGGGTTTATTTCATGAAAGGAAGGTCTCTGCTTTAATAATGAAGGAAGGTCTGTGTTTTAATAATGACATCCCCATGTGGGTTCTCACCTATTTAAGGGTCCTGCAACTTCCATTGCACTTTTCTATATCACAATGTGCCGAGGGCTTCCTGTAGAATCTTGACTGCTACAGTCAATTTTTCACATGGAACCCTGCAGTTGAAAAGTTTAGTATGTGAAATTTCATACAGATTTTCTACATGCCTGTCATGGTATTTGTAACCAAAACTTCTGGTGGCATCAATTTCTCGTCCTGACACATCTATGGGGAAGCAGGCTATTAGTGTGAAAGCTTTGGCTTCAAAGCATAGTTATGAACAATCCATACAAGACATCAATCAGATTGAGGGACCATTTGGTCGATGGTTCAACTGAAAACTCTTAAAAAAGTGGGATCTTATATACAATTATGTAGAATATGCTAGAACTAATAAGAAAGTAACGACACTACTTTTTTTCGTACGGTTGTTTTCTATTTCATTGGAACAACATTAAAAATAAATAAATAAAACAATGATTCACAATATAGTTATGATATAAAATTATATAAATTAATTGATTACACATAGAAATACAGAACTATATTCCTCAAATTTTTAATCTTTCTTTTGCTTCATTTCAAAGTATATGCTAATTTTTAATACAAAACTTTCACTGAACTTTCACTTGCACGTCTGTTTGTCAGTATGAACTCATATTCATTTCCCTGGAATATGTGTTATATTCTCCCTACATAGATTAAACATAAATATATAAGCAAATCATAGACAATTTTTTTTATACCAATGTTATTTGGTTCTCTGAACTCCATCAGGTCTTAAGTTGAAACCCTTATATTTGCAAAATTCTTAGACAGAAACTTGTATACCATTATTATTTGGTTTTCTTAACTCTATCAGGTGTTGTGTCAAAACCTTGATATTTGCAAAAATTTTCAAGTGTTTTACCATAGAGATTTTAACCGCCTGGTTCAGAAAGCCTTCCTAGGTCAAGTGACTCACTACAAACCCAAGCCTGGTCACTGGTTTATTGGTTCGATCAGCCTGACCTTCCACATTTAATAACTAAGCTTGAAAGTTATTCACTATTGTTTTTCAAAACGAAATTCTGATCGATACACCTCTCACAGCAAGCTGTTTAATGTTATATATGACTGGAAGTTATTCCAGTACAAATATCCATGTAGTAGTAGTTCTATAGGACTAATAATAGGTTGTGGTACATACAGTTTGTCTATAATTCGTTTTTTTTTTTGATGAATAGTTTGTTAATAATTCGTCATCACCTTATTGGTGATTGAATATGGTGTAAAAACTGATATCGAGTTCCTATAATCATATTTGCAATTTGTGTCTGAGGATTTCCTTTGTTTACTTCTTGTAGGTTGTCCGCTGGGGACGTTCTGTCTATGCAAATATTCAGAAATTTATCCAATTCCAGCTTACAGTTAATGTTGCAGCTCTTGTGATTAATGTTGTGGCAGCAGTATCATCTGGTGATGTTCCCTTAAATGCAGTGCAGGTTCCTCTCTCTCTCTCTCTCTCTTGCGGCAGATGTTGAATATTATATATAGTTGCTTATGAACTTGTTTCGAACCTTAAAGTTGCATGTGTTGGAACATTCTCAAATTTTTATATATAGGCAGGATGCAGATTGAAGCAATAGAAAGTCCAAAATATCCATTATAATCACTACTTTAGGCCTGAGCAGTTTAACAAGGTTTCTGCTTCTGATGTTTTCTTCGTTGTACATTGAAAAAACTGATACAAACTCTAGTCATTTAGGAATATTTGTTTTGAAAAATAAAATTTTTATTGTCGTTGTTAAATAATAATTAGAATCCTTGTCTATTAAGGATTACAAGTCCTTATTTGTAATAAATGAAATCCTTGTCCATTAGAGACTAGGAAGTTCATAATATCTGAAATCATTGTCCATTAGGAACTGAGAGTCTTTGTTTATAATTAAATGAACCATTGTCCAGGTTCTTTGAGATGTCTATAAATTGTAGTACCCTATGAAATAATTATTCAAATAATAAAATTAAAGACCTGGTTTAGGGGGGTTAGATCTGCTAAAAATGATCTAGAAGGCTAAATCCTCGAAGTGATCACTCTTCTTCTTCTTCTTCTTCTTCTTCTTCTCTCTCTCTCTCTCTTTTCAATTTCTTGATTTATTTTTGAGAGAATTTTAGGATCTTATAAGTTGGTATTACAGAAACCATGTAGCGCATGTGACTTACGTGTAATAAAAAAAGACAATTTTGTCATTTTTGATTTGATGGATATGCAATGGCTCTTGGCAATAATTCCCAAAGTGATGATGAGTCTTGGTTGGAGTCGAAGATTGAGGCAAGGGTTACAACAAAGATTGATAAGAAGTTGGAGCAAAGTCAAGGATTTATTCAAGATATGATCACCCAAGCTTTGACAAAAGTAGTCAAGAAACTTAGTTCTGGATTTGTTACTAACCATTTTTAGCAACTTCGGCGTGGTTCTCAAGACAATAAAAAACAATGCCCTCCTGTCTTCCTTTAGGAAGACGATATTACGCATTGCTTAGTTAGAAACATGAGGATTTATGGAATTACTAACCATTTTCAGCAACTTGGGCGTGGTTCTCAAGACAAGTAAAACCAATGTCTTGTCGATCATTGTAACACCGTCTTCCTGTTGGAAGACGATATTACACATTGCTCAGTTAGAAACATGAAGATATAAGAATTCCATAAATCCTCATGTTTTTGATTGAGCAATGCGTAATATTGTCTTCCAACGGGAAGGGGGTGTTACAATCATGATCAAGGTTTCCTTGGCATAAAGGTGGAGTTTCCCTAGTAGGAAGGAGGAGATCTAACTTGTTCGATTTCATGAGCTAAAAAACTTTTTTCGTTTCTATAAAATGTTGAGGCTTCAAAAGTTGAAATAGCTACTATTCACCTCCATGGGGATATAATTTGATGGTGTGATTGGTCACATCAACAATGGCCGGAGAGTGTTACAATGGCTATGTACTTCAATGGCGGGTTGGGTTGTCGTTGAAAAGTTGCTTTGTCTTTGTTGGTTGGCTCTGTGCTATTCATAATTGGTGTCTCTGACAAGGTCTGATTGTCGCCGGCAAGTTTCCTCGCGAGTTGTTGGAGAGAAGGATTCTTGTCTAGTTTCTGGTGCTCGCTATTCCTTATCGGGAATAAGGATATCCTTATTGAGGATCAGAATAGCTTTGGTTTAGTTTAATATTTAGCGTTCCTCAGCCGGTTCCGACTGATTTTCTATGTTTATCGACTGGTTCAAGTTTGTTCTCAGTGTTCCTTAATGGTTTTCAGCTAGTTTGCATTGTTTCTAGTCCGGTTCAGGCTGGTTTTCCTTGATTTGACCGGTTTATGTTGCTTTCCAGGTGGTTCATCAGTATTTCAACTGGTTCCTCGCTCTTTCTACAATATTTTGGCTGATTTACTTTGGTTTGAGTTATTTTTGGCCTATTCCAGCATTGTTTGTGGGGGTTTTGACTATTTTGATTGGTTGTTGTGGGTGGTTGTTTTTTGCATGATTGTGGTGGATTATTTGGCTTATTTCTTGCTGTTGTTACATTGATTGGTGAGTTCAGTTGACATTATGGCCGCTAAATTAGATATGGTTCCTTCGGCTTCCCTAATTAATGCTCCTACATGAAGAATTATGTTTATTGGGCACGATCGGCCAAAGTATTCCTCAAAGGAAATTGATTGTATAATCACTTAACCTTGGATACGCCTCAGAACACTAGTTTCACTAGCCTTTGTGAACAAGAAGATAACCAAATAATCTCTCGTATGTTGTTGAATGGTATTGAGCCGCACATTGGATACTCTTGTATTTATCTTCCTACTGCCAATATTTGAGATCATCCTAGTCATATGTACTTTGGTATCGAGAATATTACTTGGATTTGTGAGGTATGTAAACAATATTTTGGGCTTGAGCAAGGTGCATAGTCTATGGAAGAATACTACAATCAAGTTTTGGCCATTTGTAAGAGATGATCATGCATCAGCCACCCCACTCAATTTGTTCAGAAAATCCATATCTTGCGTTCTAATAATGCCAAACATTGTACCTCTAGTTCTTGGAGGCTCCTAGGGTTTCACTTTGGGAAGCTGTTACTCGTATTATTTGATATTTGAAAAGAGCTTATGGTCTTAGGTTATTGTATAGGCTGAACGGAGCTCTGGATAGAAGGTTTTACTGAAGCTGATTGGGCTGTTTCTCCATCAGATAAATGATCTACTACAAGATATTGTACATTGTTAGGTGGTAATCTGCTCACTTGAAAAAGTAAGAAACAAACAATAGTGGCACGGTCTAGTGCCAAAGCAGTATACAAGGCAATGGCTCATTGGACTAGAAAGTTCATAATTGCAATATTTAGAATCCTTGTGCATTAGGGGCAAATAGTTTTGTTTGCAATTATCCTTGTCTATTAGGGACTAGGATCTTTGGGATGTCTATAAATTGTAGTGCCTATGGCTAATTATTCATGCAATAGACTTAAATTTTGGTTTAGAAGGCTAGTTGCCCTCAAAATAATCACTCTTCTCTCTCTCTCTCTCTCTCTCTCCTTTTTCAATTTGTTAATTTACAATTGCTAGGACCATAGGTTCGTATCAAAAACTTTCATTTTTCTCTCTACTGCATAATCAAAAATAGACTATAGGGCCCAAACACTCAATTGCCCTCAACTATGTTTTCTCAATCTCGAGATAATTACTTGATCTTAGTGCATAGAAAATTTGGAATACAAAAAGACGTAAAAGAGACGAAGGAATCCCCATTTTAAAGTTATCTCAAATTTTTAGGAGACATACATATTATATACCTAGGCCTGTCCAAGAAGAAAACAAATGTTTCTTTATCTTTCTAGGTAAAAATTGAAGCATCAATTGTTGAATGTTTAGAAAAATATTTTTTAAAAATAGGTTTTTATTTGTTCTTTTGTTTTTGCAAGAGTTTCGAAGAGTGCAACATTTGGCACTTAATGGGTTGATTGATATTCCTAGTATAGTAGATGCTTTCACACATACAATCATACTCAATTAACTAATTCCTTGCAGTTGGCCAATTTTAAGAATATAGCATTCAACTGTCCCTTTACCAAGTATGGATTTGTCACGCAGTCTTCTTGGTGCAGCTTCTATGGGTGAACCTTATAATGGACACTCTTGGAGCACTTGCTTTGGCTACAGAACCACCAACGGATCACCTTATGCATAGATCACCCGTCGGCAGAAGGTTTGCACATGTGGTCTTTGTTTGTGCTTGTTAAATACTGGGATGATTACCTTTCTTACAAATATTTGAAGACAGATGGCTCGACACATAATGTTGGTTATTGTAGGGTTGCGCCCCTCTGCGCTTTTCAATGAATTACTTATTTATAAAAAAAAAAAAAAAAAAGTTGATAATATCTTTGTTTTGAACTATATGATAAAAGAATCCAATCTGGATTCTGGGGATATCTGGAGTAAAGAGGAAAAAGGATTTTAGTCACTTTTCTTAGTCATGATCTGTTCCTTGCTAAATTCTTTTTCCCTTTCTTTATTCTATTAATTCATGCTTGTCTTAGAACTATGGGGTTTACGATCATTTTGGTAAATTGAAATTGAAGAGCTTTGCGTACATATTTGAATACTTTTCATAGGCTACATATGTAAATTTATATTGTTTGCTTGAACCACTGTCGGATTGGTATGATGATTCTCATGTCTGTTTTTTAAGGGAACCTCTTGTAACAAATATCATGTGGAGGAACATACTCATACAGGTACCTGTACCAAGTTTGAGGTTTATTTTACTGGAAGAGATCACCACAGAAAATGGGCAGTATCTCTCTGTGTTGCTGTTGTAATATTTATCTATATACTTGTCATTGCAGGCCTTGTATCAAGTTATTGTCCTCCTTGTCCTCAACTTCTGGGGCAAGAGTATTCTTCATCTGAATGGTGACAAGGCTTATGCAGTTGATGTGAAGAATACTATGATATTCAATGCATTTGTCCTCTGCCAAGTAAGTAATTGATTCAAGAAATGAGTATGTATCAACTTTATGATTCTGCTTTTATGCAAGACCATCAGCTTCATAAATTTCACGATCACTATCTCATAAGATATTATAAGAGAATAGGATATACATGGAGGAGTATGATTTGACATGTGAGACATTGGAATGGAAGTATGAGTAGGACGAATAGAAAGTTTGCAAAGCAATATTAAACTGATGTGTTGAAGTTCTTTTTTAAGTCGGGGGTTGATTTTTCGTTTATTACTATTGTTACAGCATTTGCATCTCAATTAGATTTGTTTGAACATAAATTGAGTTTGGTTCATATAGGACTGATGTTATAATTGAATAGCTGGGCTTTATATTTACATTCTTGAGAGAGAAACTTTAAAACTTGGAAAAGCTGGGTATGAAATAGGAAATTTTGATTGGGTCAGTCTACTTAAATAAGTAAAAAAATGACGAAAGTGCCTTGTGAAATAAGTCTTGGGTTCAAATTCAAAATTTTGAACTAATTAAATTCCATTTGAAAAACAGAAGTTGATAAGGTTATCGATTTATTAGAGATGGGTTTCGATGATACGAAGAAAAAAGCAGAAAATATTCCCAAATGAGTCTCAAGTATTATTACCTGTTACAAGCCTAATTTGTGCAGTTTGAATGATAACTTATCAATATCTGTTGTAATCCTAATTTTGGCGTCTTTTTGTTTTTTCTTTCGGGAAAAGAGAGTTTGCTGCTAATGTTGTCAAATGCAGATATTCAATGAGTTCAATGCTCGCAAGCCAGATGAAATAAATGTGTTCAGTGGAGTTAGCAAAAACTACCTGTTTATGGGAATAGTTGGAATGACCTTCGCACTTCAGGTGAGCTGCCACTCTTATTTATTTTTTTATTTATTTTTATTTCGTATTTTCATTTACACTCGGTACTAATAAAAATGCTACTTGTAATGATTCTGTAGATCATCATCATTGAGTTCCTGGGGAACTTTACATCAACAGTAAAACTGAATTGGAAGCATTGGCTTATAACCATTGTCATCGGTGTTTTGAGGTGAGTTTGTTTATTGTTTGGTCTGAATTCTGAACCCTCTCTCTCGCATCCCATCCCTTCCCATCCCATCCCATCCATCCCATCCTATAATGGAGGGTATATAGTGTATTAGTATATACTGAAAACTAACTTTAAACTTTGTGACAGCTGGCCTCTGGCCATGATTGGTAAGCTGATTCCTGTTCCCAAGACTCCGCTGGCCAACTACTTCACTAAGCAATTTCAGCGATGCAGAGCTGCTCGTGATGCTTGCTTCAATTCCACCTAACCACCATATTTATGTGATATTATTATACACTCAGACAAATCTCTTGTTTTAAATCCAAATTACACCCTTATGTTATTGACTTATGATAGTAAGTTATATATGGGATATGGCATGTTAGAGTTTTGAGCTTGTAGCACTACAGTGCGGAGTTAATCTCCAATTCTATGTTGTAATTTTCCCATTTGAAGGAGTGAGTGATTAATAAAATGTAATGGGTCTAAAGTAGATAATTGGATTGAACATTATATTGTAAATGTAGCCCATTTCTATTATTAGATTAGCTGGGAGTTGGGCCCTAGTATGAAAGGAATAAACCAGTTGAATCTTGTGCATCTCAAATGGATCAATCTTTCAATAAACAGATATTATGTTTTCATTTCACATAAAAAGAATTATACAAGAATTACAGATTACAAAGAAATCTGTTACAAGTGATATCCGAGCCCTTCGTTCGTACAAGATGTGGCACCAGCAAGAACTCTCCGATGATGGTTAGGATCCTTCAGATTGGGCAGAGAAGGCAGATCTATTCTTTACTTATCAACGAATGCCTTGGCATCTAAGAATATTCCTGGTCTCATTTAATGAGTGTAAAAAAAAAAAAAAAAAAAATTCAAATTTTCATAACTGGGAAGAATTCTTGGAAGCCCGTTCAAGCAAGATTTTTGCAAGAGTGGCAGCAACAAGAAGAAGCAAAATAGAAGATGATCCAAGAAACGGATCCGGTTGAAGATGCCCAAAAAGAAACCAAGAAATCGGTAGTGATGAGTCAGAGCTAGACCTGTCCAATAAGATACAACGGGCTCCTAAAAAAGTCCATAACCCAAAACAATGACGAATCGGAGTTGCAAGCAGACAAAACCACCAAATATTTGAAGAATTTTCAAGATAGTGATGGGCCTTCTCAAGATGAAGAGTATGTGTTTGACGAAATGCTGGAACATAAATTGGAGCTAATAAGGGATATGTTTTGGGATTATGAGTGGTCGGTCTATAAGACAAGGTGGAAGCTAACGACATTACTGAAGGCATGGATCAATCTTTGAGTTCGTTTGTGTTTCAATGTTGGAACTGGTGTCCAAAACTCCAATTGACTAGATGATATTTTGATTACATTTGAATAATACTATTTATTCTCTGATTTTTTGCTGAACAATGAGCATATACATTATTGTTTTACATGATATATATATGTGATTGTATATTTTCTTTTATATACATGTAAAGGCCCTAAGTTGCATTGTATAGATTTTGGTGTGAGTAACAGGATTATCACACAGAAGATCTTAATCATAGGCCCTTGCAACTTTTAAATAATTGTTCATGGTCGTAAATGTAACATGGCATTTCATCTAGACCACAACATATCAACCTTAACGATCTATCTTGATTAAGAGAAGCAAGTAAACATTTCATCTAGGTTTCGGGTTGATCACATGTAGCATTGTGGGAACACATTCAAGAAGGAATCCAAGTCTTTTATCAAGAACAAAGTGATAAATAATATTTTCATTGTTTTAGATTTAATGAGAATGATTATTATGAAGCTCGGGCTTAAGTGTTTCAATGAGATTTACCGAAACTTACATATGTATAATGTGAGATTGAGTTTCACAGATACATAAGGATAATTATGTAATTAAATCAGTTACTTAAAGAAAAAAAGGTAGTGAACAAAGTAATAGCATATAGACTTTGGTTCAATTATGGAATAATTCCATAGATAAGTACATCCCGAGATTAATTCACTTAAATTGAAAATACAAAGTCGAGTGTAGTCACAATTATTTAATGGAATTAATTATGATTAATAGTGTCGTGTGACATCTCATTGGAGACATGGTCACTGGCCTATTGGAGCTAATTGTATTTTTCCCTTTAAGTCCTTCGAGTTGGTGTAAACTGACTATTGGTTTTGGGCATTAATTATGTATTTATTTATTTGGGCTCTTGGATTTAATTCCTAAAGGCTTAAGAAGATGCCAATGGGATAAAACCCAATCCCAAAGCCTTGGGCTTCTAGAAAGTAGGGCTAGGTCGAGCTAACCTCAAGTAGCACATAGGGAGAGAATTCTATATTTCTATCCTCATTGCCGGCAGTCACAAGGGAATTTATTCCCTTGCGATACATACTCCTAGTTTACTAGGAGTAAGCATCCTAGCACTAATAAGATTGTAGAATGCTCATTTCCTACCTCTCCAACTAATTCCAAATCTATAAATAGAGGTTTCTTAGAGAAGAAAAACACACAATTGCAATTCTACAAGTTGAGAATTCAGATAAATATGCAAGAGAAAAATATTTTCTCTCAGGAAAGCTTTAGTTATTTTCTTGTTCTTGAGAATAATTTTGTAAAACCACATTTACAGTCATATTCAGTCATCAAAGAGAAAATGTAATGGAAGAATTTATTCCTCAAGAACTTGAAGTTCTTCAAGAACACGAAGAACATTGACAAACATGCAATCAACAAGATGCATGTTAGAAATGGGTCTTAGACCTAACTCAACCGAAAAACTAGTTCAAGAATTGAGGTTTTCCCTCACCCTTATAAATAGCCCATCTCTTTAATACCCAAGCAATATGAGACTTCCAGCATGAAGAACAAGAAATCGTGTTTGAATCCTTGTTCAACATAGAGGAAGATTTGCAAGCAGAATTATACAGCCCTACGCCCCCATGCGTAGGAGAGATCAAATTATCATGTTAGTAACACAAACTTGTGTTTTAATTTTAGGGTTAAATAACTTATACACTACTGTGGTTTAACTTCTTTATTTTTTGACCCCTGTTGTTTACTTTTTATCACAGGAGGCCCCTCTGGTTTGTCTGCCCCTCGGGTTTGTCTAAAAAATAAACCTTAGGTTCAAAAAATAAATAAGTTAAACCACAGGAGTGAATAAGGTATTTAACCCATAATTTTAATCTAGCCATGTTTATCTTGAAGTCAAAAGTTACTGAGATTCGCTACTTTCCATTGCACACCCTTGAAGCCATAGGATCCCAACAACTGGTATCAGAGCTTACTTTAAGAAATCTTGGTTTAGATTGCTTTTGCATGCATTCAGTTTTATGCTTTTCTTGTGTTGGATTTTTCCAACAGCTCCGAGGATTTAGTTTGATCGTTCCAAACCCTAAAAAATGTTTATTGGCATATAAGGATTTGATCTGGAACGTTTCAAGTTAATAAGAGTACGTTCGGTGTTTTATTTTTAATTTAGCATACGAAACAGTGTTATTGTATTTTACAACCGGGGCTGCTGGGATTGCGATTTTTTCTAGGATGTTTAAGCAAACTTTAAAAATTTTGGGCACTTGTTTTCACATGAAAAATTCGTGGTTGACATGATGGTTCAAATAGATTCGTGTTTCGATTTATATCAAAAGAGTTATATAGTCAATTCTTCATTTGTCTACGAATCTGAAATTTTCTGAATTCCAGTAGGGACTTTTTTGTTTTAATTTTTTAGCATAACTTGCGAAAGCTTAAAAATTGATGTGACAACTCATATCGCATGGAGAAAGGTTGGTTAATGCATTGAACAAGTCAGAACAATGTTTTGAATTTTTATAAACACGTTTCATTATGTTTTATAATACAACTAAGTCTGGAATTTTAAATTCCTAGTACATATATGAACTTGCAAGATTTCTTTTTGATGCATAATAAAAAAAGAAATTTCTTTGATTATGGAATATGTTATATGTGGTATATAACGTGTTAAAGATCAAAAGAAAATAAGTATACATGATTCTTTGTATGTGTTTTAGAAGCACTTGGATTTTAGTTCAAGTTTTAGAGGATTAAAACAATGGGGATGAAATCAACTGGTCTTGATTTTTGAGTGCATGGTTTATATGTTGTCAATGATTTTAGAAGAGATTTGTATCATTAAAACACGGTTGCATTCATTGTTTTGATATTTGGTAACATAGTAATTTAATCACCATGCACAGTGGCGGAGCCAAGAATTTGTCTTAGGAGGGGTAGAAGAAATTTTTTTTTTTACTATATTTTTATTATAATATATATATATGGTAAACATAATTCAAATTAGAAATTATAACACAATATATGTCTCATAAGAGCATATCTATTAGGTGGATCTAACTTATTATGAAATTTATTTGTACGGTTACCTATTCAGTATTGGTGAATGGAAAACCCCATGGCCTTATTACCCCTTCAAGGGGGATTACGCAGGGAGATCCTCTCTCACCTTACCTCTTTATCATGTGTGCTGAAGGTCTTAGCTCCTTGCTAAGTAAAGCTGAATTTGATGGAGAGCTCACGGGTCTGG
This sequence comes from Corylus avellana, assembly GCF_901000735.1. Classification (NCBI taxonomy): domain Eukaryota; kingdom Viridiplantae; phylum Streptophyta; class Magnoliopsida; order Fagales; family Betulaceae; genus Corylus; species Corylus avellana. The sequence goes on from NC_081547.1 coordinate 16,281,835, forward strand.
CTATATCTAGAGGGGGGACACATATTAATCACTTCTTTTTTGCAGATGATAGTGTGCTTTTTTGCAGGGTTAACATCTTTGAATGGCTCAAAATTCAAGGGGTATTGCGGTTATATGAGCAAGCATCGGGACAACAACTAAACAGAGAGAAGATCTCCATATTTTTTAGCAAAAATACCCATCCGGAGACAAGAGCTCACCTCATGAATGTGGCTGGAATTGGTTCTACACAATGCTATGAGAAATATTTGGGGCTCCCAGCCCTTATCGGTAGGTCACAAATGCGATTATTTCAAAATATTCAACGCCGAATTTGAGATAGACTTCACGGATGGAAGGAGAGATTCTTGTCACAAGCGGGGAAGGAGGTGTTTCTTAAAGCGGTCGCCCAAGTTATCCCAGCATACAAGATGAGCGTCTTCCAGCTTCCCGAAGAATCAATTCAATGATTCTGAAATTTTGGTGGGGACACAAAGACAATTACTCAAAGATTGCTTGGATGTGTTGGGATAAAATGAGTCAAGCGAAAGAGATGGGGGGCTTAGGTTTTTGAGACCTTGAAGTTTTCAATCAAGCACTTTTGGCAAAGCAGGGTTGGTGAATAGTCCAAAATCCGGATTCTTTGGTCGGTAAGATTTTCCATGAAAAATACTACCCAGGGATCTCCTTATTGGATTCTAATTTGGGAAGAAACCCTTCTTATGCTTGGCGTAGCTTATGCAGAGCACGGACTATTCTAGCTGAGGGGCTCATATGGCGAGTGGGTGATGGAAAATCTATCAAGATTTGGGATGACTGCTGGCTCCCTTCAGGCAGATTGCACCCGCCTGACTCTGAGACTCCAAACAGTGCCCGGGTATGCGATTTGATTGACCAGGACAACAGATGGTGGAATGTTCAGAAATTGCATGACACATTCTCGGAGATGGCCGGAGGTGAAGAACATATGTAATCTAGCTATATGTCCTGGAAGTTCGCCGGACTATGTGGTATGGGGAGAACAAAGAACAGCGAATTCTCAGTCCGTAGTGCGTATAATATGAGAAAAGCTACAATGGAGAGGGAGAAGGGATCCTACTCAGACCTACAGACCAACAGTACTGTACGGAGAACCATTTGGAATGTAAAAGGAACAACAGCACTATAGATGTTTCTGTGGAAGGCATGTCAGAACAGTCTTCCCACTAAGGCAAATCTGCACTGGCGGCATTGTGCTCCTGACCCCCTGTGCCCAATCTGTGAGATACATGAGGAATTGGTGGGGCACATCCTATGGCACTGTTCGAAAGCATTGCAAAAATGTACAAGTGACGATACCACCTTTAGGGAAGTTTTTGAAAGGCTATGGGAGAAGCTAGATGATACCACTCTCCAACTCTTCACCACGGTAGCTCGCCTGATCTGGTTCAGAAGGAATAACTTGGTTCACGGTGGAAATTTTTTAGCTCCTGCAGCTGTTTTAAAACAAGCACACGAGCAGATTGCGAATTTTGAAAATGCCACAGCTTGCCGGCAAAACAGTACGAATCATTCTGGGCCATCAAACAGGGAAGACAGATGGGTGAAGCCGCTGGAGAACGTGGTGAAAGTGAATTCGGACGCCTCCATCTCAAAAGAACTGAACACGACGGGGGTGGGTGTCATTCTCCGGAACCATGAGGGGACTGTGCAAGCTTCCTTTTGTACTTATAAAGATGCTACAATGGAACCCTCGTCGGTGGAGGCCATGGCGGTGTGGTATGCAACGGAGGTGTGTAGGAAGCTGGGAGTGCAAAACATTATTCTTGAAGGTGACGCAATGGAGGTGGTCCAAGCTCTGCAACGTGAAAGTATCTGGAGGGGAAGCTACTGCATGTTCGTGGAGGAAGCTAAGAGAAACCTCCATCAGCTCACGGGGTGGAGTGTAAACCATGTTTTTAGACAAGCCAATGTAACTGCCCATAATTTAGCAAAATTTGCTATTGTTACAATCCTAGGTCTATTAGTAATCTATTAGTAGTCTCTGCCTTGTCTCTTAAATTGGTTAAGAGTAATCTTTATTATTTCCATATGATTGTTATTTTTCCCTATTTCTTGTTAAGTGTCGTAGTTCTTAAATAAATAGGATTTCCAAGTCCTTGTTGGAGTTGTAAGGTATTTCCTTTATGGTGCCTTATGTCTCCCAGTCCTAATAATATAGGTTTACAAACTCTAGAGTAAATCTATGTCGGTTGTAACCTCTATTTAAAGCAGACTTTTGCAATAATATTGGGAGAGAATATTTCAGTAAAATCAACACTTTGTGTTGTGAGGTTTGGGGTCTGTCTAACGATCTCAATTTTCTGCAATCATAGGTAGGAAACGCAGGACTAGTCCTATTTTTCTACGTACCCAAGGTCCCGTTACGAGATCTATTACTCAGGCTCGTAACAACATGGTATCAGAGCATGGTATATCTTCCGCATCGTCTTCGCCTGCTGAGGAACGGCTAGAACGTTTGGAGACTATTGTTGCAAACATGAGTTCTAAGTTTGATCAACTGCTAGAGGATCGGCGCACCAACACTGAGAATGGGTCTTATAATCGTAACGGAGGTCCACGGATAACTCAGACAGGGTCGGGAAGCAAGGGATCGACAATCCCAAAAGTGGCTAAATTGGATTTTCCACGATATTGTGGAAACGAAGATCCGACCAGTTGGATTTACCGGGTCGAGCAATTCTTTGAATTTCATGGAACAAACGAAGAGGACAAGCTATCTCTGGCAGCCTATCATCTGGATAGTGATGCGCAGCTATGGTACCAAATCTTTCGTGGGGAAGAAAAGGAGCTCACGTGGGACACCTTGAAAGAAGGTCTCAATGCCAGGTATGGGCCAACCCTTTATGAAGATTGTTTTTGGTGATCTATCAAAATTGAAACAGGTTGGAACAGTGCGAGACTATCAGGTTCAATTTGAGCGACTTCTTAGTCGTGTGGGCAAACTGCCTCTCCAACACCAGTTGGGGTGTTTTATCAGTGGGCTCAAAGACACCATACGCACAGAGGTGCAAGCATCACGACCTGCAAGCCTCACTGCGGCTGTAGGGCTGGCACGGCTGTACGAGGCCAAGCAACACGACCAACGTCGAGGACTGTTGTCGGAAAACCGGAGAAACCCCAACCTACCGCCCATGCCATCATCGACGCTCACTCGGGCCAAGAATCCTCAAATAAAAAAACTCACACCAGAAGAGATGAAAGACAGGAGGGAGAAGGGGTTGTGTTTTAATTGTGATGAAAAATACTCACCTGGCCATAGGTGTGCTAAGTTATTCTGGCTTGAGCTGCAGAATGAGGAGGAAGAACCCCACACTGGCAGGAGCAATTTTGATAATCCAGAAATTTTTGGGGAAGAGGAAGAACCTGCAATTTCATTACACGCTATCACCGGAATTCAGGGCCCTCGCACGATGCGGTTGAGAGGCGTTGTGGGTTGCTGCAGAATTGTGCTCCTTGTTGACAATGGGAGCACACATAATTTCATCAGTTCAGCCACAGCCCGGAAGTTGGGCATCACAGCGGCGTTGACAGGGAAGATGGAGGTGCTCGTGGCCAACGGAGAGAAGCTTTCAAGTGGGGGGGTCTGCCGAGGAGTAACCATTTGTTTGGGGGAGTACCAAGTTACGATGGTTTTTTATGTGCTAGAAATTGAAGGGTGTGAGGCTGTCCTTGGAGCCGTGTGGCTGAGAACATTGGGACCCATCTTGTGGGATTTCTCTAACTTGTGGATGAGTTTTAAGTGGGGAGGAAATAAGGTCTTTTTGCAGGGAATTTCAACACCTAAGGACAAGATTGTGGATGGGCCCAATTTCCTTAAGTTGATACGTGGGTGTCATAGGGGTGCTGTGCTACAACTCAAGGTTGTCCATTTGGGAGATAAAATAATTAAGGATGAAGAGGTAAACCCAGATATCCAGGTCCTGTTAAAGCAATATTCAGCTTTGTTTCAGGAGCCTAAAGGCTTACCCCCACCAAGGGCTCATGATCACAAAATTCCAGTTATAGCCGGTCAAGGCCCAGTTAGCATTCGCCCTTATCGGTATCCGTTTTATCAAAAGAACGAGATAGAGAAGCAAGTCTCCAATTTGTTGAGCTCCGGAGTAGTAAGAGTTAGCACAAGCCCATACTCTTCGCCAGTACTATTGGTAAAGAAACATGATGGATCATGGAGGTTATGCGTAGACTACCGAGCTTTGAATCAAATCACAGTCAAAGATAAATTTCCCATACCAGTGATTGATGAGCTTCTAGATGAGTTACATGGGGCCCAAGTTTTTTCAAAATTGGACTTACGCTCCGGTTACCATCAAATTAGAGTCAATCCATCGGACATTGAGAAGACCGCTTTTCGAACCCACCATGGGCATTATGAATTTCTAGTGATGCCGTTTGGCTTAACCAATGCTCCATCAACTTTTCAGGCTTTAATGAATGATATCTTCCAAAAGGTACTTAGAAAATTTGTTTTAGTTTTCTTTGATGATATTTTAATTTACAGCAAAAATTGGGCAGACCACTTGCATCACATAGCTCAAGTTTTTGAGATTTTACACACCCACCAACTATTTGTGAGAAGAGACAAGTGTCAATTTGGCAAATCGGAAGTATGTTACTTAGGTCACATTATTTCTCCTCAAGGGGTGTCAATGGATCCAAGGAAAATTGAATCAGTTATGGGGTGGCCCAAGCCCACGTCTTTCAAGGAGCTTAGAGGGTTTCTAGGCCTCACAGGGTACTATCGAAAATTTGTTCGTGGATATGGTGCTATTGCCAAACCCTTAACAGAGCTACTTAAGAAGAATGCATTTGAATGGTCATCTCTAGCAGAAGAATCTTTCAACCGATTAAAGTTGGCCATGACCCAAGCTCCACTTTTGGCTCTACCGGATTTTTCCAAACGCTTTGTTGTAGAATGTGATGCTTCGGGGATGGGCATTGGGGCTGTACTATTACAAGAAAATAGGCCCATAGCCTATTTTAGCAAAGCAATTAAGGGGCGGGAGTTGGGCCTTTCTACATATGAGAAGGAAATGTTGGCCCTAGTTTCGGCTGTCCAAAGATGGAGACCTTATTTATTGGGCTCAAAATTTATTGTTCGCACGGATCAAAAGAGCCTGAAATTTTTATTGAATCAAACTATATCAACCTCCGCCCAACAAAAGTGGTTGGTGAAATTATTGGGGTATGATTATGAAATTGAGTACAAGCAAGGCAAAGAAAACTTAGTTGCAGATGCTTTGTCTCGAATAGAGGGCCCAAAATCATTGATGGCTATTTCTCACCCAGTTCCTCATTGGCTTGAACCTATCCAAAAGGAAATCCAATCAGATCATGAATTGCAAGCTTTAGTGGTAAGAATACAAGAAGGAGAGGCGGTGGGCCCATGGAAATTCAAAGAAGGCCTGATTTTCTTTAAAGAGCGAGTGTATCTGTTGAGCACTTCTTCTCTTATTCAGCCCATCATTGCAGAAATTCATGGGAGCACACATGAAGGTTTTTTCAAGACTATGAAGAGGCTAAGGGCAGTGTTTTATTGGCCTAAAATGAAGGAGCACGTCAAGGCATTCATTAGACAGTGTGACGTGTGTCAACGACACAAAACAGAGACAACAATGCCTTTAGGCCTCTTACAACCATTGCCTATCCCTACTAAGGTTTGGGCTGAAGTTTCAATGGACTTCATCGATGGGTTACCTAAGTCTCATGGAAAATCGACTATTTTGGTGGTTGTTGATAGACTTACTAAATATGGCCATTTCATTCCTATAAGTCATCCTTATACAGCTCCACAAGTCACTCGGGTTTATTTTGACAATATCTTTAAATTGCATGGCATGCCGGAATCCATTGTGTGTGATAGGGATCCAACGTTTACAAGTCGATTTTGGACAGAACTGTTTTCACTCCATGCGACTAAATTCAATTTTAGTTCAGCTTATCATCCGCAAACTGACGGACAGACCGAAGTTCTCAATCGCACAGTTGAGATGTACTTGCGATGTTTAACAAGCTCGCAGCCTAAGGAATGGGTTACTTGGCTTCCTTGGGTTGAATTTTGCTATAACACTAGTACCCATTCAGCCCATAATCTTACTCCCTTTGAGTTGGTATATGGACGACCTCCTCCCACTTTATTATCATATGTAAAGGGCACGGCACTAGTAGAAGCTGTTGAAAAAAAATTGGTGGAACGAGATCAGCTTCTTAGGGAAGCACGTAACAGGC
>NC_081547.1:16288180-16309895 GCF_901000735.1 Corylus avellana
TGCATCTCAAATGGATCAATCTTTCAATAAACAGATATTATGTTTTCATTTCACATAAAAAGAATTATACAAGAATTACAGATTACAAAGAAATCTGTTACAAGTGATATCCGAGCCCTTCGTTCGTACAAGATGTGGCACCAGCAAGAACTCTCCGATGATGGTTAGGATCCTTCAGATTGGGCAGAGAAGGCAGATCTATTCTTTACTTATCAACGAATGCCTTGGCATCTAAGAATATTCCTGGTCTCATTTAATGAGTGTAAAAAAAAAAAAAAAAAAAATTCAAATTTTCATAACTGGGAAGAATTCTTGGAAGCCCGTTCAAGCAAGATTTTTGCAAGAGTGGCAGCAACAAGAAGAAGCAAAATAGAAGATGATCCAAGAAACGGATCCGGTTGAAGATGCCCAAAAAGAAACCAAGAAATCGGTAGTGATGAGTCAGAGCTAGACCTGTCCAATAAGATACAACGGGCTCCTAAAAAAGTCCATAACCCAAAACAATGACGAATCGGAGTTGCAAGCAGACAAAACCACCAAATATTTGAAGAATTTTCAAGATAGTGATGGGCCTTCTCAAGATGAAGAGTATGTGTTTGACGAAATGCTGGAACATAAATTGGAGCTAATAAGGGATATGTTTTGGGATTATGAGTGGTCGGTCTATAAGACAAGGTGGAAGCTAACGACATTACTGAAGGCATGGATCAATCTTTGAGTTCGTTTGTGTTTCAATGTTGGAACTGGTGTCCAAAACTCCAATTGACTAGATGATATTTTGATTACATTTGAATAATACTATTTATTCTCTGATTTTTTGCTGAACAATGAGCATATACATTATTGTTTTACATGATATATATATATGTGATTGTATATTTTCTTTTATATACATGTAAAGGCCCTAAGTTGCATTGTATAGATTTTGGTGTGAGTAACAGGATTATCACACAGAAGATCTTAATCATAGGCCCTTGCAACTTTTAAATAATTGTTCATGGTCGTAAATGTAACATGGCATTTCATCTAGACCACAACATATCAACCTTAACGATCTATCTTGATTAAGAGAAGCAAGTAAACATTTCATCTAGGTTTCGGGTTGATCACATGTAGCATTGTGGGAACACATTCAAGAAGGAATCCAAGTCTTTTATCAAGAACAAAGTGATAAATAATATTTTCATTGTTTTAGATTTAATGAGAATGATTATTATGAAGCTCGGGCTTAAGTGTTTCAATGAGATTTACCGAAACTTACATATGTATAATGTGAGATTGAGTTTCACAGATACATAAGGATAATTATGTAATTAAATCAGTTACTTAAAGAAAAAAAGGTAGTGAACAAAGTAATAGCATATAGACTTTGGTTCAATTATGGAATAATTCCATAGATAAGTACATCCCGAGATTAATTCACTTAAATTGAAAATACAAAGTCGAGTGTAGTCACAATTATTTAATGGAATTAATTATGATTAATAGTGTCGTGTGACATCTCATTGGAGACATGGTCACTGGCCTATTGGAGCTAATTGTATTTTTCCCTTTAAGTCCTTCGAGTTGGTGTAAACTGACTATTGGTTTTGGGCATTAATTATATATTTATTTATTTGGGCTCTTGGATTTAATTCCTAAAGGCGTAAGAAGATGCCAATGGGATAAAACCCAATCCCAAAGCCTTGGGCTTCTAGAAAGTAGGGCTAGGTCGAGCTAACCTCAAGTAGCACATAGGGAGAGAATTCTATATTTCTATCCTCATTGCCGGCAGTCACAAGGGAATTTATTCCCTTGCGATACATACTCCTAGTTTACTAGGAGTAAGCATCCTAGCACTAATAGGATTGTAGAATGCTCATTTCCTACCTCTCCAACTAATTCCAAATCTATAAATAGAGGTTTCTTAGAGAAGAAAAACACACAATTGCAATTCTACAAGTTGAGAATTCAGATAAATATGCAAGAGAAAAATATTTTCTCTCAGGAAAGCTTTAGTTATTTTCTTGTTCTTGAGAATAATTTTGTAAAACCACATTTACAGTCATATTCAGTCATCAAAGAGAAAATGTAATGGAAGAATTTATTCCTCAAGAACTTGAAGTTCTTCAAGAACACGAAGAACATTGACAAACATGCAATCAACAAGATGCATGTTAGAAATGGGTCTTAGACCTAACTCAACCGAAAAATTAGCTCAAGAGTTGAGGTTTTCCCTCACCCTTATAAATAGCACATCTCTTTAATACCCAAGCAATATGAGACTTCCAGCATGAAGAACAAGAAATCGTGTTTGAATCCTTGTTCAACATAGAGGAAGATTTGCAAGCAGAATTATACAGCCCTACGCCCCCATGCGTAGGAGAGATCAAATTATCATATTAGTAACACAAACTTGTGTTTTAATTTTAGGGTTAAATAACTTATACACTACTGTGGTTTAACTTCTTTATTTTTTGACCCCTTTTGTTTACTTTTTATCATAGGAGGCCCCTCTGGTTTGTCTGCCCCTCGGTTTTGTCTAAAAAATAAACCTTAGGTTCAAAAAATAAATAAGTTAAACCACAGGAGTGAATAAGGTATTTAACCCATAATTTTAATCTAGCCATGTTTATCTTGAAGTCAAAAGTTACTGAGATTCGCTACTTTCCATTGCACACCCTTGAAGCCATAGGATCCCAACAACTGGTATCAGAGCTTACTTTAAGAAATCTTGGTTTAGATTGCTTTTGCATGCATTCAGTTTTATGCTTTTCTTGTGTTGGATTTTTCCAACAGCTCCGAGGATTTAGTTTGATCGTTCCAAACCCTAAAAAATGTTTATTGGCATATAAGGATTTGATCTGGAACGTTTCAAGTTAATAAGAGTACGTTCGGTGTTTTATTTTTAATTTAGCATACGAAACAGTGTTATTGTATTTTACAACCGGGGCTGCTGGGATTGCGATTTTTTCTAGGATGTTTAAGCAAACTTTAAAAATTTTGGGCACTTGTTTTCACATGAAAAATTCGTGGTTGACATGATGGTTCAAATAGATTCGTGTTTCGATTTATATCAAAAGAGTTATATAGTCAATTCTTCATTTGTCTACGAATCTGAAATTTTCTGAATTCCAGTAGGGACTTTTTTGTTTTAATTTTTTAGCATAACTTGCGAAAGCTTAAAAATTGATGTGACAACTCATATCGCATGGAGAAAGGTTGGTTAATGCATTGAACAAGTCAGAACAATGTTTTGAATTTTTATAAACACGTTTCATTATGTTTTATAATACAACTAAGTCTGGAATTTTAAATTCCTAGTACATATATGAACTTGCAAGATTTCTTTTTGATGCATAATAAAAAAAGAAATTTCTTTGATTATGGAATATGTTATATGTGGTATTTAACGTGTTAAAGATCAAAAGAAAATAAGTATACATGATTCTTTGTATGTGTTTTAGAAGCACTTGGATTTTAGTTCAAGTTTTAGAGGATTAAAACAATGGGGATGAAATCAACTGGTCTTGATTTTTGAGTGCATGGTTTATATGTTGTCAATGATTTTAGAAGAGATTTGTATCATTAAAACACGGTTGCATTCATTGTTTTGATATTTGGTAACATAGTAATTTAATCACCATGCACAGTGGCGGAGCCAAGAATTTGTCTTAGGAGGGGTAGAAGAAATTTTTTTTTTTACTATATTTTTATTATAATATATATATATATGTATGGTAAACACAATTCAAATTAGAAATTATAACACAATATATGTCTCACAAGAGCATATCTATTAGGTGGATCTAACTTATTATGAAATGTATTCGTACGGTTACCTATTCAGTATCAGTGAATGGAAAACCCTATGGCCTTATTACCCCTTCAAGGGGGATTAGGCAGGGAGATCTTCTCTCACCTTACCTCTTTATCATGTGTGCTGAAGGTCTTAGCTCCTTGCTAAGTAAAGCTGAATTTGATGGAGAGCTCACGGGTCTGGCTATATCTAGAGGGGGGACACGTATTAATCACCTCTTTTTTGCAGATGACAGTGTGCTTTTTGTAGGACTAACATCTTTGAATGGCTCAAAATTCAAGGGGTATTGCGGTTATATGAGCAAGCATCGGGACAACAACTAAACAGAGAGAAGATCTCCATATTTTTTAGCAAAAATACCCATCCGGAGACAAGAGCTCACCTCATGAATGTGGCTGGAATTGGTTCTACACAATGCTATGAGAAATATTTGGGGCTCCCAGCCCTTATCGGTAGGTCACAAATGCGATTATTTCAAAATATTCAACGCCGAATTTGAGATAGACTTCACGGATGGAAGGAGAGATTCTTGTCACAAGCGGGGAAGGAGGTGTTTCTTAAAGCGGTCGCCCAAGTTATCCCAGCATACAAGATGAGCGTCTTCCAGCTTCCCGAAGAATCAATTCAATGATTCTGAAATTTTGGTGGGGACACAAAGACAATTACTCAAAGATTGCTTGGATGTGTTGGGATAAAATGAGTCAAGCGAAAGAGATGGGGGGCTTAGGTTTTTGAGACCTTGAAGTTTTCAATCAAGCACTTTTGGCAAAGCAGGGTTGGTGAATAGTCCAAAATCCGGATTCTTTGGTCGGTAAGATTTTCCATGAAAAATACTACCCAGGGATCTCCTTATTGGATTCTAATTTGGGAAGAAACCCTTCTTATGCTTGGCGTAGCTTATGCAGAGCACGGACTATTCTAGCTGAGGGGCTCATATGGCGAGTGGGTGATGGAAAATCTATCAAGATTTGGGATGACTGCTGGCTCCCTTCAGGCAGATTGCACCCGCCTGACTCTGAGACTCCAAACAGTGCCCGGGTATGCGATTTGATTGACCAGGACAACAGATGGTGGAATGTTCAGAAATTGCATGACACATTCTCGGAGATGGAGGTGAAGAACATATGTAATCTAGCTATATGTCCTGGAAGTTAGCCGGACTATGTGGTATGGGGGGAACAAAGAACAGCGAATTCTCAGTCCGTAGTGCGTATAATATGAGAAAAGCTACAATGGAGAGGGAGAAGGGATCCTACTCAGACCTACAGACCAACAGTACTGTACGGAGAACCATTTGGAATGTAAAAGGAATAAAAGCACTATAGATGTTTCTCTGGAAGGCATGTCAGAACATTCTTCCCACTAAGGCAAATCTGCACTGGCGGCATTGTGCTCCTGACCCCCTGTGCCCAATCTGTGAGATACTTGAGGAATTGGTGGGGCACATCCTATGGCACTGTTCGAAACCATTGCAAAAATGTACAAGTGACGATACCACCTTTAGGGAAGTTTTTGAAAGGCTATGGGAGAAGCTAGATGATACCACTCTCCAACTCTTCACCACGGTAGCTCGCCTGATCTGGTTCAGATGGAATAACTTGGTTCACGGTGGAAATTTTTTAGCTCCTGCAGCTGTTTTAAAACAAGCACACGAGCAGATTGCGAATTTTGAAAATGCCACAGCTTGCCGGCAAAACAGTACGAATCATTCTGGGCCATCAAACAGGGAAGACAGATGGGTGAAGCCGCTGGAGAACGTGGTGAAAGTGAATTCGGACGCCTCCATCTCAAAAGAACTGAACACGACGGGGGTGGGTGTCATTCTCCGGAACCATGAGGGGACTGTGCAAGCTTCCTTTTGTACTTATAAAGATGCTACAATGGAACCCTCGTCGGTGGAGGCCATGGCGGTGTGGTATGCAACGGAGGTGTGTAGGAAGCTGGGAGTGCAAAACATTATTCTTGAAGGTGACGCAATGGAGGTGGTCCAAGCTCTGCAACGTGAAAGTATCTGGAGGGGAAGCTACTGCATGTTCGTGGAGGAAGCTAAGAGAAACCTGCATCAGCTCACGGGGTGGAGTGTAAACCATGTTTTTAGACAAGCCAATGTAACTGCCCATAATTTAGCAAAATTTGCTATCTCCATTAGGGAGGAGAAACTGTGGACGAGAGATTATCCCTCTTGTATCCATGGTAATGTACTTGCTGAGCAAGCTTTTGAATAATTAATGTGATGAGTTTTTTCCTCCAAAAAAAAAAAGAAAAAAAAAAAAAAGAAAAGGAAGAGCATATCTATCTGACTTCATAAAGATATGCCATAATTGATATATCATTAAGTTAATATGCCTCTCTCTCTCTCTCCAAAAAAAAAAAGTTAATATGTAAGCACTAGTATAAAAATAAAGACAAATACATAATACAAAGTATTTAAAATTGCATCCTACATCTTATTTAGATAAACAAAATCATCAAGTATCAAGTCCGAAAGTGGCTAATAAAACTTGTTGACATTTGCAAAATCCCAAAGTATAAAGAAAACCTTATAAAAAATGCCAATCTTATTATTATCAAAATTATTAAAAAAAAAAAAAAAGAAACAAAATCAAATTTAACCATATCACAATGAGTTTTTAGATATATAAACAAATCTTTAATTTTTAATGGGTTGGCAACAACAAATCTTGTGATGAGGGTAAATAGTATATTAGCATAAAGAATAAATAGGTTTGAGAATTGTGAGATGAATCATGAATGAAATGTGGAACAATGAAGTTGCATTTGTTCCTACAATGTCTTTCACTTGGATTGGTTGCAATAACAGGTGTCAAATCCTTCTTGTTTGTTCAATGAAAAGAGGAGGTTTTTATCAAATCCATAACACTACACAGACACACGTCACAAATAGTCTATATATATATATATTGGACGGTGCACAAAATTCTCATTGATAATTACAATATGAAAATTAACAATAAAATAAATAAAGTACAAGAGATGAAAAGTAGAGTATGAAAATATCTCACAATACTATAAAATTACGCAAGAGCGTTGTCCTTAAAGGTTGGTTCATGTCTCCCAGAGTGAATAAGTCAGTGCAATCGGATCCTTTGACATGCAACCTCTTAGGATTAGACTATAGTGTCTACCTTCGTTAAAGACGCACTTCCAATAACAAAGAGTAATAGAACAACCCAATTGTCAAAGTGGATGAGGGACTTCAAAATATTATTTTGTAGAAAAGCTAACAATATAATATATAGCTTTCTAGCATAGAATACCAAAGAATTTAACAAGAGAAAATAATATATAATACATCCAAAAAAATATATCTTTGGAGAACTCAATATATGTGTATCTATATGCATAAGTGTTGTGCCTTATATAAACAAAACATAAAACCAATCTTATGACCAAATGGTCATAATAAACATAAATGCCATAAAAGCTTGTTAATGGACAAAAGCTTGGTCAACACCGCCTTTTTCAAGCAACGATCAAACTATAGGAAACTAAATTAAAGTTTCTCAAAAAAAAAAAAAAAAAAAACTAAATTAAAGTGATTTTATTTTTCCGTAAAACTGTTTTAATACCCAACGGTAATAAATATTAATAATAAACCATAACTTAATAATAAAGATTGTTTGTAAACAATATTAATGTCCAAACCGTTATAAACCAAAATGGTTAAAGCTATTTTTATTTCTCATAAAAACTCATGAAGATAATAATATCAAATAATAAAACGGTTTCAAAGGACTGAAAAATGAATGTTTGTAACACATATCACAATAATCCCTCACATGTTACAAACATTGGAATAAGAGGAGATTGAAAGCATTCATCAATGTGGTACCCGAAGGTTTTAACCACACCTAGGATAAATAAGTAGGAACTTAATGAATCGTGGTAGAGTTAAACTCTTTTAACCAAATCTACAAGTTAAATAAACTTATCGTCTACATAACTTTCTCCAAAAACAAAAAATTAAATCAAATCAAATAAACGAAAATTGGGTTCTATAGCGAGTTGACGCCTTATACAGACCATGCACCTCTAGGTTTAATGAGTGCTCTAGAGACTTGCCAAAGTCTCATAGGAAGTGGCACCACCTTCACACTCACATAGGTGGCGTCCATCAGGAATGTGTGCAGAGAACACCCCATCTCAACAAGTAGGGACTATGGACCCATTAAGAGTTTTAAATTCATCCTCACTCACTCTACATCTTTTGTTATACCATAAAATGGCTTTCATGAGCACTCTAGAGACCTACCCAAATTTCATAGGAGATAGCACATGCACACTCATATAGGTGGTATCCATCAAGAGTGTGTGCAGGGAACACCCCATCCCAACAAGTAGGGACTATGGACCCATTAAGAGCTTTAAGCTCACCCTTAATCACTTTGCATCTTGTATTGTCTTACACCATATGGATGGACTCATTATTAATCTTCTCAACAAGATAGTTAATAAATATAAATTGACAGTACCATACCTCATTTCACTTGTGACTTCCTTTCCCGTTAAATCTCATTCATGGGATCTCCAATCTGAGGTTGGGTATCAATCACAGTGTCATAATTTGGGTATCAGTCCTATCCCCCTCGATGTTTCTCTCACTAGCCTTCTTGCTAGTGGCTTGGTCAAAGAATCTGCAGAATTGTTTATGACCTCACAAAGTCCATGGACATATACCGATTTCAATAAGCTACCTCACAATATTGTGCACTTTCTCACTATAAAGCTTTGCTCTTTGCGCGAGCTATGGCAGCCTGTCAATCACAATGAAAACACAGGTGGAATTGTATTAGCATATAAATGCAAATAAATTAACCAATAGGTTCTTTAGCTATCCATCTTCAGTTTCTGCATTCTTCAAGGCAATTAACTTTGACTACATAGTAAACCTTGCTATGCAAGTCTTTTTGAGGATTTCCAAGAGATAGCCCCTCTAGCCAGAGTAAACACATATCCACTAGTAGGCTTTGCTCATCTGAATCAAAATCCAGTTAGCATCACAATATCTTTCAATATAACAAGATAATCATAACATGACAAACCAAAATTACTTGTACCGTTTGAGTATCTCAACAATTTAGAGATAGCATCTCAATGCTCAATACCATGATTATGAGTATATCTACTCATTCTACTAACAATATATGTAATATATATCATTCCTAATATCCGAAGTTGCATCATCAAAGCGGTCCTAGTCCTGACTTCAATACCAAGATTCAAAACTCTGTGTCCCTTGTATACATTTAATTCATCCTATGCTCTGGTAGATCATCTCCTACAGTCCACGGAGCCAAAAGCACTGATAAATCTAGACCTAATACTTAACATATCCATTCCTATGGTTCAAAGAGCAACTGCTCTGATACCAACTGTAACGCCCCGAAAATTAATTAACTAGTAATTAATTCCACAGTTCGTCTCCCAGCCTTATTCCTCGTGGAACAAGACGCAGGGACCTCTACTCCTTGAAAACAAAGGATACTAAACAGCAGAAACAAAAGATTCTATAAATATTAATCATTACAACTAGAGCGTCTACCAAGGAACATCAAAGTAGCTGAAATTACACTATACAAGTCATCATCTTTATAAGGGATCTATGATACACCTTAATATGAAAGCATGCATAAAAGCTCTAAGTCTATAACATAACTCAAAAGTACTAGTTACCATGAGTACCCGCCTAAGCTTGCAATGAGTCCTTAAGCATCTCCTGGGTCGAATCCTTCAAGATAACTAGATGCTTCGTGGTATCCATCTTCTGCTAAACTATCTATAACAGCATAGTTGTACATATGGAGAAAAAAAAATGAAAATAATACATAGGTAAGTCCGACGACTTAGTGAGTATAAATGCACATGACGTACCCATCATTAAATGGTGAACTTAGTTGTTTATAAAGCATATGCAACATTATGAGGTGACAGTTTATCATGGATGTGATATAGATATAATATATGCTTATAATTATGAGTAACAGTAATAGTTCAACCGTTGTCTACCTGAAATATTACCCCTTCTCAACAGGGTTGGCGCTGTCCCAAGGGACCTGTAATACAACACCGGTGCTCCGAATATTGTACGCTACTGTGCATTACATTAGTGGCACGACCGAGTCCGACCTTGAGTGGCTCACACTACTAATGATGTCCGTCCTATAGTGACCATCCATTAGGCAATGGCTGCGCCTTGGTCATGAAACCATTGCATCCAAAGCCCCCCCCCACACACACATTTGACTATAAAGTTAACCAGTATAGTAAGCCCATGGCCATTATCCCACACGTACCAGTGTACCATGTCATAAGATGCAATTAATCTTATCAGTCTTTTACATGCATAGTTTATAAGCCTTATTGTTATCTTATTAATCAATATACGTTTTCGCAAAAGAGAGTTCCCGGTAGTTCTAAAATGTATTTCATGAGAGTTGCAAAATATGCATGTTTGATATATATAAAATAAATGTCCAATGCAGGAAAAGTAACAACAAGCATTTATGTGAGTTTGTACTCACTTGGGTCGTAAGGTTCCTCCGTAAAATACCCTTAAGGCTCCATAATCTTGAATACTAAGAAAAGACCTATCATTATTTCTAAATCCAACTAAAACAAACCTAGAACATGAAAAAAGAGGCTATCGGATGACTTGGTCAAAACGTCGTTTCCCCTGAAATGCTTATGATGGTACATCCAGGCTCAAGGCTGTACGTTTGGCCAGAAAGTTTCAGGTACAACCTTGTTTGTTCCAAAAGTCCACCTATCCTCCCAAACTGCTTCTAAACCCATCTAAATGGATTTCCAAGACCTCCTATCTCCAAATAAGGTCTCCATGCAATAGAAAACACAATGGAATGCTAAGCCCAACTCTAAACAAGATCAATGGTATAACATGTCTAAAGTTTCAAACCAACGTCTAAGCTACTCTAGAAAGCATTAAAAGAGTATAATGACTTAGAAAGAAAAGTTAAGTAAGTGCAAAGGGCTACCTCCTAGAAGCAACCTTCAAGAAAACACATCTCCTTCTCCACAAAACACACAATCTCACAAGAACACACTCATAAAAGGGTTTTTGGGAGCCTGGGGGCGAGTTTGAACGAGAAAAGGGCGAGGGTAGGGTTAGTATTTATAGAGGAAAAGCTGGAGATGCCCACCAACTCTTCTGAAAAGTAGCGGATGTCCGATACTATAGGGGCGTAAGTCCGGTATTGTTTACCCAGCGGTCCAAAGGTTGTAGCGTACGTCCAGGTATTATCTAGAGGTTAATCCAAAAGTAGCATACGTCCAGTACTATTGGGGTGTACGTCCGTGTACTATTTGCAGAGTACAACGTACTATTGTCAGCGTACGTCTAGTGGTCCCCATACGCATGTCCTCTACTACAAACAGGAGTGTATGTCCGGCAACCCTAGCATACATCGGGTCTGAAAGTCCAAATCCCCAAAATGCCCCTCTAGCTATTCCTAATGACCCAAAGTTCAAATTAACCCTCTAACAAGCTATCTAAGCTTAGTTAATTATTTTGGTCACTACATTATCTTCTTTTAACTAAAGGCACAATTCACAAAGATATCAGGGCATATTTCAAAAAAATGAAACTCAGAAGCTAATCCTTAAAAATACCCCCAAGAACTAGGTATCTCCATATAAAACTTACCCAAGGAATACCCAGAAGATTAATGACCAATAAGAGAGCAACAATGGAGATCAACAGAACAAAGCAAATGAGAGATTATCACACATGAGGCCTCAACAAGACAAAATAGCTACCAACAAACTAACTTTTAACAAAAATTAGACACTTAGCTCAAGAGATTCCAAACAAATTTTCAAGAAAAGTCAGAGGATCGTTCGTATTTTGTCAACAGATCGGACCAAAATTAAGAAGATAAGGGCAATGGGATACATACCTTTAAGAGATGCAGAAGGTGAAGAGAATGGTCCAAAAAAGGAAAAGAAGAAGAAGATCCTTTCGAGAAGTGCAAAATTATCCTGAGCAAAAATGAATAAACTGAATAAAGAGTTCGAAAAGAAAAAAAATAGATCCAATTTCCATCTGAACGGGAGGGATCGTCCATTAAAACGAGAAGACTAAAGAAAATCAGACAGTAGAACTCCCGTTCTAACGTAGTACTTTTCCTGTTATGATGGAAAGAGTAGCATTTCTTGTCATGACGAGGATTACTCCAGTTACGACAGAAGACAAATCACCAATCCCGTTAAGACGAAATTCATTCCGTTAAGACAGCATACCCAACTCCTCTGTTAAAAAAAACTTTTGAGAACAATTTCCATCAAAAACAATTTTCCCAAGAAATAAGCAAGAAGTTCAAAAGTCAATTATACCAGGGACACAAATGTTGCAACAATCACATTCACAGATTTAATTCCCACAAGAAAAGTTTTGGGAAGACAATCCATTCAAGGCATAAGAAGAGTTTTGGGAAGACAATCCAATCGAGGCATAAACTGTGAAGTGAGTGATCATTTCAAAAACATGATACATAATTCAAACTTCACATTTCAAGATGTCATGCAGGAAATTGTTTATCACTTTTAGACAAAAGTCAAACCCTTCTTCCCAGATTCTTGTGAAAAAATCACACACCCATTCCTCCTCAATTGTCCAAGACATTTATTAGGAGCTGTAATAATCCCTTGGGTGTTTCATCTTTTATTGCAATGCCAAGATATTGGCTTTTTCTTTAAGGATCAAGAAGCAAGATATCATTTGAACTTAAACAAAAAGCACATATGATCTTTGATCAATTTGCTTGTTATTGAGAGAGGTGATGCCATGAATGTTTAGAAATTTCAGACATATGGGGTCAATTTGCAAAAAGGTCAAAAACAAAATTTCAAATGGGATAGGCGTGAGACACTTGAAGAAAAAGTGTATCCTAGTTTTGAAACTTGTATTTTATGGGAAATGCATTAGAAAGATTGACAACCAAAAGACTTACTTAGGAATCACTTCAAATGAAGGCATTCAGATTACCTGTGTTCACATTGTATCAAATTGGACAAAGGAACTATCATGCTTCATCACAGGGAAAAACAACAACAAAGGTCAAGGAGAGGGAATGATATCTTAATAGTTGAAATATTTCAAATAGAATTTTTTTTACGAAAACACAAACAGAAACGAAATATCAGCAACACACAAAACATGGGCTAGAATACAAAAGAGACAGAATATGTATGGAGAACTAGCCATGTAACCCAACCCACCCTAGAAACGACTTTGATTACCTTCAAGTTTGTCCAACCTAAAGGTAATGTCTTTCATCAAAGAAATAATTCTGCTAAGGGAGTCATTTTGGGTCTCATTCTCATAACCATGGGAGTTCTTTTCAATTTGAGTTTTATGAGAAAGTTGGTTGTAGTAAGGTTGGATGTGACCTATTTTGCCACAAAAATGACAAGTGGTAACTTTTCATTGAAATGGAGTCCTCCTCATAGGAATATGAGAAGTTTGTCCACTAGACCTTCCCATTCCTATAAGAAATAAAGGTTTAGTAGTCACTCTGCCCTTACCCTTATCATTAACAATAGAACTACTAGTCACAACATGTGAAGCAGGAACAAAACTAATCAAATTTTTTGAAGCTACCACATTTTTTGAAGAGGAGGCATTCTGATTGTATCCAATTCCATGCTTGTCATCAAACGACTTTTGCATGCTTAGTATGGTATTCAACTTAGATGAAGGGGATTCATCAGGAAAGCACTCTTTTTGGATATCTTTCGAACTCCTTATTCCATCCATTTTGTACATCAACATCTGATTTTCTTCCTGGAAATTGGCACAAACCTTGTTAACATCAAACAATTTGTTCTTTAATGAATTATTTTCAACTTTCAGAGATTTTTTATGCTTGTAAACAGAGTTCAACTGGTTTTGGAGAGATATGTTTTCTTCTTCGGCTACAGTCAATTGCTCTAGGAGCTCATTGCAATTCTTTCTGCCATATGTGCAATTTCTAATAAGAGTGTTGTGTGACACATGATGATTGTGGCTTTTCACTGAACCTTCATCCGAATTCTCTTCATAAGACTCGCCATCTATCTTTGCTAAAACAGAATCACTTGAGCCTTGAATGGTGGCAAGAAATACTATGCAAGCCACTTTCTTTCCTTTTTGATCATCGGAGTTACTTGGATCTGATTCATCACTCATGGAAGCATTCATGGCATTTTCTCTAGCTTTTTTCAGGTTACCACAATCAGCCTGATGTGACCAAAACCTTAACATTCATAGCACTGAGGTAAATAAGTTCTTTTATCTCTGTCGAATCTATCCATTGTATCCTTTCGAGACTTTCATTTTACTTGCCGCTCTATTGGTTTTTTACCTGTTTGCTTCACATTTTCCAAATACTTCTGAAAATTTCTAGTTAACATAGCAATTGGTTCAGAATCAAAGGACTCTTCTTCACTTGGATCCTCACAAACCACTTCCTTCTCCTTGGTGGTTTTCAATGCTATGTTCTTCACCTTAGGAGAGAATCTCCTGCTCTCATAGGTTATGAGAGAACCTACCAATTCATCAACATCGAGGAGCTCTACATCCTTGCTTTCCTAGACAGCAGTAATTTTGGGATCAAAATGCAGAGAAAGTGACCGAAGAATTTTTTCAATAACTCTCACTTCAGACACTTTTTCATCATGTCCTCGCATAGAGTTCACAACTCACTCAACTTGGTGTAGAACTCACCAAAAGATTCTTCCTCCTTCATGTTTATAGTCTCAAAGCGAGACGTCAACATTTGGAGTTTGGCCTTTCTCACTCCCTTAGACCCTTCGTGGGTTTTCTCAAGAATATCCCAAGCTTCCTTCGAAGTCTCACAAAGTGTAATCCGATGAAACTCATCTGAAGACACAGTTGAAGATGCAGCTTAACCCACGGTTATTCCAGTTGCTCTTCGTCGTATCTTCTTTACTCCACTTGTCAAAATCCATTTGGCTTATCAAAACCCTTCTCAATAGTAATCCATATGTTGCCATTCAAATCCTTCAAGTAGGCTTTCATACGGACTTTCCAATGAGCATGATCATTCCCATTGAATATGGGAGAGGCATTAGAAAATGAACGAAATAAATTATTTGGCTCCATATCTAAGAGGTCAACAAACACACTCAAGGAGTTAGTCAAAAACCGAGCGAACTAGTGATGTGTGCCAAATATTGCATATTTGGACCCCTTAGTTTACGTTTGTTAATCCTTTAGCTGTGTTATAATCTGATGTTTTGGGTTAGTTCTATGTTTTTAGTGTTTGGTAGGTTGCTAGGGGAAAACTGTGGGTTTTATGTGGAAGTTGCATTCTTTGGAGAAACGCTGCCAACATACATGGGATCGAGCTCAACCCTCTACGCTTGAGCCCAACACAATCACGATTGAGCATAGCCATTCCCGAGTCAAGCCCCAGGGCGCAAGCACGCCTGCGCGGCAAGAGGAATTCATATGCTTGAGTGCGCTCGAGCACAGCAAGTGTGTGATCAAGCGCACTTGTCTGAACTGGCGCCGTCTTTAACTCTAAAACCTTTGTAAACCCTAGTTTTAAGCCTACAAATAGAGAAGTCTTTAGATTATTTTTTTTAAAGAAGGCTACGAATTACGAAATTTCAGAGGAGAAAGAAGAGAGTTTTAGGGTTTCCTAGCTTTTGGATCTTAAGTTTGGGGTTTTCAACTTGTAAGTACTCAATTTTCATGAAGTCAATTAATTTCTTTTTGTCTTTCAATATCATGAGAGGCTAAACCCTCAACTAAGGTTGAGGATGAAGCCTCACTTATGATTAGCAACATTGTTTTCATGTATGTAGTATTTTCCAATTTAATGAATTTATTTTCCTATTGTTTTACTTCAAATCAATTGTGTTGAATGATTCTTGGATATCTTTTGTGATTCAAGGATACATTTGATGATTTGAGGTAATTTGATACAATTGATTCCTTGGTTTTCTTTGTTAAAAATCGGATATCCCTTGTGATTTATTCTCCGGATACAATTGATGTTTTGATTGATATTGGATATCTTTTTGTGATTTACGGATACAATTGATGATTTGATTGATATTGGATTTCTTTTGTGGGTAATGAATGGATATATGAGATGATTTTGATTAATTCTTTGAAGCAAAAGTAAAACATACCTAAGATTATATTGTGAAAACTTTGGGAAATATTATTGATCATAAAAATATGTTGCGATGAATTTGTGAATGCGGATTCCGAAACCCTAGTGCTTCGTTAATAGATTACTTTCACTTTAATTAGTTTATGCTTTTGATTTTTCATTCACAAAACAATTTCTCAAATTTTGGAACTAGGTTAGGGTTAAATTGATTTAGGCTTAAGTTTGCTTTCAAAAACACAATTCCAGTGGGATCAACCTCGCACTTGCGAGTGTTAGAATTTTTCACAACAACCCGCTCTGATACCAATTGAAGGTTTATACGGATCGTGTTCTTCCTCTTGCAACCAAGTATTCAACAAAGAATAACTAAGCCATATTATCAAACATGCATAGCAGAAGTAGAAAACAAACACAACAACAACACAAGGTTTGTTTACGAAGGGGAAAACCCTTGAGCACCTCAACGTAAAAACTAATCCGGGGCAGCCCAACCCAGAAAATCACTAAAAGAAGATTCACAGTTACATAATAGACAACACCCGCACCCTTAAGCACCTATAAACTTAGTAAGAACGACAAACCTCTCAGCTTGTCTCCATTGTGATCATCTTCAATCAAGACATCTCCTTTACCAACCCTTTGGTAGACTTTCTTCAACAAACCTCCAAAGTAACCATCTTTGTCATGAGTAAGTAAACAAGGCAACACACCAAAGGCTAAGATGCCAAACAAGAGAAAGGGCAGCTTCAATACCACTAGGACCCAGTGATAGTGGAGAAAAGAGACTTTAGTGAAGAGAGAGCTCAACAAATAAATTCCCAAAGTCTGAAGAGTGAGCCAGTGACTAAGAGACTATTTATGGGCAACCCATTTTCTTCGTCACATCCTAACGGGACACTTTCCCGTTATGACGGAAATAATAGATTCGTAAATCTGAGAATTCCACGTCTTAACAAGAAAGCATTTCCGTTTTTGATGAGAAGAATAAAAGTCTCATCTTCGTCACATGTCATGTCGTAACGCATTAGCTGACGTAAAACCAGGGAGTCCAACTTTGGTCTCGTTATGTGTCCCATCCTGACGGGGTTCCTAACAATAAAATAGAGGCTTCAATTTTGTGCCTGTCACATGTCCTGTTCTGATGAGAAAACATGGAGTTCAACTTTTGCTCCAGTCACATCCTCGTCTTGACACAGTTCCTAAAGAGAAACCAGAGAGTCCAACATCTGCTCCCATCACATCCTTGTCCTGCTGCCGTTCCTGATGAGAAACTAGGGAGTCCACTCTTACTCCCATTACATGTCTCATCCTAACAAGACTCTTGATGTGGCGACAGTAACTCCTCGTTACATGTCCTGTCTTGACAACATTCTTAACAAGAAGAAACAGAGGCTTCAATAACCAATCCCGTCACATGTCTCGTCCTGACGGGGGTTCTAACGGGAAACTAGTAGCTTTTCAATTAGTCTCGTTACACGTCCTAGTCTGACGGGGGTTCTAACGAGAAAATAGCGAACTCCTCTGAAGACCCTAAAAACAACACAGACTACCCTTCAAAAAACCCTTAAGGTTTTACACAAAAACACTCAAAGTTTTAAACACATAACTATTACATGAACAATCATTGAATTTGGCCAATCTAAAACCTAACATAAAGTTTTAAACCTTGTTTAGGGTTTTGTCATTGGATGGCCAAAGGGGGAGATTGTTAGGTTCTAGGTTGGCCTAATTCAATGACTTGTCTTGTAATGTTATCTTTCTTTGAGTGTTTAAAACTTTGGGTAGTAGATTTGATAAGTGCTAAAATATTTATATTTTAGCCCCTTAATTTATATATATTAATCTCTTAGTTTTGTTAGTTTGTGCTATTTCATTTCATTTTTGTGTTTTCTGTGCTTTTGTAGGTCATGGAAGAAACGAAAGCATTTCTAGAAAAGCTACAAGTCCAAGGGCAATTTTGGGAAAAGGCTAGAGTGTGCAATCAAGCGCACAAGACCTAGGCTCGAGCACACCTGTGCTCGAGCACAGCATGCGCTCGCGCGCACAAGAAGAAGCATCGATTGCAACTACGATTGAGCATAGAAGACATGAGATCGCGCGCAGCCACGTGCTCAAGCACACACGGGCTAGGATCGAGCACATTCATGCCAGCTCACATGACAGCGTGCGGAAATAGTCATTTTTCAACCCAAACTAGGTTTTCCAAGTCCTAGTTGAGCTAAGACTTAAACCTACAAGTTTACTAGAGTTTCTAGGACTTCTAGGGTTTTTTTAAACCTATAAATAGACCTCTAGGCCTCTAGGAAAAAAAGACAATTTCAAAGGAAGCATTGGGAGAAGAATTGACTGCTCTTCAAGGAAGCGTTTTTCGGGTTTATTCTTTTCCTTTTTATTTTATTATGAAGATGATTAGCATCAAATTTATGTGTAACTAAATACTTTAGTAGGGCTAGATTGAAGCCCTAATCATGTCTCTTTAATATTTCAATATTGGCACTTTTGTGATAATCATATTGTGATGCTCAACTTGATTATTCCCTGCTATATTGAATTCCTCATATGAATGCATTTGGCCAACATACATGTGGTATGGATTAGTTATTTAAGTCAATTTCAATGACTGAGTTGTTGTTACAAATATCTACCAAAATTAATAGGCAAATAATTGTATGTTTTACCCGCGCATGAGGTCAACATAGTAGTATATGATGCAAGTACGGGGTCATTCCCACAAGGATTGCTAAATTTTGCTTAAAATAAATTCCAAAAGTAAAACAAAACAAAGATTGAATTTTGATTTGATAATAATAAAAAGGTATGGCTTTGATATCCACCACTAATTATATTTAGATAATATAACAATATGCCAATGCTTTGATTATGTATGCATACTTAATGTTTGTCAACTTAAGGGTATGGGTGTCTAGTCCTTAAGCTATTGATTTTCCTAAGAAACAAATTAGGCATGGGTGTCTACACTAATTCTTTTCTTTCTTAATGGATTTAGCATGAGTGTCTACTAAGTTGTTCTTTAAGAAAGCATGAATTTGTAGAAATCGACAAACACATGAGGCCTAGGGCATAGGTGTCTACTCCCGGTTCCCCATGTTGATTAACCCAATAACCTGGTGTGGATTTCTTTTGTTACTTTTATTAAACCCAGGACTCGGTCATCCAAATTTATTTAACTAACTAGTCTATACTACATGCATAGGTTGATCATGCACACACATATGAGGAATTCATGAATGCAGGAATTAATCAAGTTAAATATCATAACATGATCATCACAAAGGCGCCAATATTTAATATTAACTAAACATAACTAGGGCTTCAATCTAGCCCTACTAAATAAATTAGTTACACATAAGTTTGATGTTAAACATCTTCATAAAAGAAAAAGAATAAACCCAAAACTTGAACTTGAAGAGCTCCAATTCTTCTCCTTGGAAATTGTGTGTCTATTCTAGAGGTTTAAGGGTCTATTTATAGGCCTTAGGAATACTCTAGAAACCCTAAAAATTATAGGGTTTGAGCCCTAGTTTGCACTAAGTTACAAAACCCTAGAAATTGCACTTTCCATATTGAGGCTGGCGGCTGACTTGCCCATCATGCACGGGTGTGCTCGATCGCATCCCGTGTGCGATTGATCGTAGGTCTGCGATCAATCCTATTGTGCTGGGCGCTTGATTGCGGGTGCCTTGTGCTCATGGTCTTCGCCTGTAGTGCGCTCGATCCCAGCTCCCCTACGATCGATCGGACTACCAGAGCCTCTAAAATTCCTAAAATAACTATTTTATGCTCAAGACTTCCGAAATTGCTTCCTTTTCTTCCAAGGACCTACAAAAACAAGGAAAACACATAAAAGAACTAAAATGGTATAAATTAACCAAAACTAAAGGATTAAAGTTAAGGCCTAAAAATATGAATATTTTAGCACTTAACACACCCCCAAACTTACATATTACTAGTCCCTTAGCAATACAAAACTAAAAACTAAATGAAAAATTGAAAACAAAAAGATAAATCCAACTTTCGTGGGATGTACGATGGCATTTAGGGTATGCAACAACCTTTTAAACCTCTCGAAATTCCCTAGAGGACGAGTGGAGTCTCGTGAGGATTTTTCAGAAATGTTACCTACAAACATCATGCAAAGTTCATGTTATTCCAAAAATTAAAGTATCACCTCAAAATCATGATTTTCGTTTATTAATAAGCTTAAAAAGATGAACTCCATCTTCACAATGAATTGGAATCTCAAAGTTCTATTACTTACAAAGGACATGCTAAAACATCACAAGTTTGAAAACGGTGTAAAGTGAACTAGCACAAAATTATGAGGCTTTCAAGTATTTCCAATGTATAATGTCTCCATATCTCAAAATTCACTGAAATCTTTATTAGAATGAACAACAATGGCATATTTCTTTTTTTCTTCTTTTTTTTTTTTTTTTTAGTCACGTTGTGCAATGTTTGGTTCCCTTAAGCTTTCTAATTGACCCATGTAACGAGTGTTAAGTCAATAACTCCCAAACCAGATGGTTTTAGGGCATTAGGTGTAAAACACCCCAATGGACCTACTAACTCGAGTCAAAAAGGCTACAAAACCAAACTAACCATGACATCAATCAAATCAAATATTTTCACTTTTTGATATGAACACTCAATGTTTTGAGGCAAGAGGTCCAGTTACTTAGCGAAAAGCTTATCAATGATTTTTTTTTTTCATCACAAATATATATATGGCAAAGTATCCATCTAATAAATCATTCAGTTCACCCAAGATACAGAAACACACACATCAGTCTTCATGCTATGCCCCACAAATTATGTGCTAATGTGCTTGTGTGATCAGATCAAATATGTGATTTCTCAACTGTCCTAAGCAAGTAACCAACTAACAAATTCTCTCATTAGATCATGTGTTCAAAATTTTAAGCTCACTGATGAATTCAAGCCACAATTCTTTCAGATTAACCAATTTTTAAGGTAAACATGAACATGCATAAATATTTATTTATTTTTTTATTATTATTTATTTTTTTATTTTTCAAAACAAATAACATGAAACTGGGACAGAGTGTGTAGATAGATGTGTGCCCATACCCCCAAACTTAAATGACACATTGTCCCCAATGTGTCTAAAACAAGGAAAGAATTTACCGGGAAGATGGACAATAGTGTCTTGGAAAGCATGCCTCATAGGACACCGCCAAACTTGAATCGAAGCACACTTGCCCCTGCAAAATAAGAAAACACTAAAGTAACAAAGGAAAACAAAAATAAAATAAAATAAAAATAAAACAAACAAACAAAATAAAAAGGATATATTGTGGGGTGTCTCCCATGAGCGCTAAGTTTAACGTCTTCAGCCAGACTATGGCACTTTAAACTTGAAGCACCAGTCTTTTCTTCTCTTACACCGAAGGGAATGAATATTTTCTAGGGTTAAATACTAAATACCCCCTTGGGGTTTCATTGCTTTATTTTTTTTCCCCTACGGTTTGATTTTTATCACAGGAGATCCCTGTGGTTTTGATAATAGACCAAATTAGTCCTTTTGTCAGTTGACCGTTAGTTGATTTAACGAAAATCCATGTGGATCAATCAAATGTTGACATGTGGCACTTAATTTTTTTTTAAATAAAAAAAATATATATTTAAAAAAAAAAACAAAAAAACAAAAAAAATTGGGGATGGCTCTTGGTCATTTGGGAGTGGCTCGGCCACCCCCTTTGGCCATAGGGGTGGC
>NC_081547.1:16310179-16362248 GCF_901000735.1 Corylus avellana
TTAAAGAATTCATTATTTTTTTTTAATTTAAAAAAAATAAAAAGATTTTGAGTATGTGCCACGTGTTAACATTTGATTGGTCCACGTGAATTTTCGTTAAGTCAACTAACAGTCAATTGACACAGGATTAATTTAGTCTATTATCAAAACCACAAGGACCTCCTGTGATAAAATCAAATCCTAGAGGGGAAAAAATAAAGCAACTAAACCCCAGGGGGTATTTAGCATTTAACCCCCTTTTCTATTACAAGGTGATTCCAAATGTCTATAGATCGAGGAGGACCACTTTGAGTTTTCTCAAATAGTTTCTCATTCGGTGGGGAATCTTGAACTGGAATAAAGTAGGAAGAAATCTCAGGGAGCTTCTTTATCTTGATGTCCTCAATTTGCTCATGTGGTAGCTCTAACAGACTTCTCTCTTGGCCTCTTGGTGTTTTAGGAATAAGAGCTAATGGTGAAAAAATCTTAGTGCTTTCTTCTCTTTCCTGATGTGGCTCCTGTGGAACTTCGGTTTGCTCCTCCTACCCCTTTTTCACTTGATTTTCAGCCACCTCTTCACTTCTCAATGTGACAGCTTGGTCATGATAGTAGGTGCACTCTTCCTCCATGTAGTGCTCATTAGGATTGGCCACCAACTGACTTTGACACTCTTCTTCTTTGAGGATGTCTTATATTTACTTGAGATGAGCCTCCATCCTTTCAAATGATTGCATGCAGGAGTACTCCCTCCTTTCAAATGATCGATTTCTTTCCTCCATTCGGCTAAGATAAGCAGAGATTATTTCTTTTAAGCTGGCATGCGCTTCTTCTAAGGCAGGACTCACTTCTTCTAAGGCAGACCTTTGTGGAGGAGGTGGTTCTTCTTGGTATTGTTGAGGCCAGACGATGGGAGATGGCTCCTCTTCATGAGCTTCTATCTTGAAAATGGATTGCTACAGATTGAGGCTAAGATAGGAATAGGAATGATCATAGAATTGTGGAGATGGCTCTTCTTTATGATAGCAGATACTCTCTTCCTCCATATAGTGTCCATGAGGAGTGGTAACTGACTGACTTTGGCACTCTTCCTTTTTGAGAAAATTTGTTCTTTGTGTGCAATGGGCTTCTGTCCTTTCAACTGATTTCAAATGAGAGTTCTTCATCTCCTCAATTGCTGAACTAATAAGAGCTAATGTATCTTCAGAAAACTCAAGGGGAGGTGGTTCAGCCTAATATTGCTATTGTGGAGCTGATTGAGATGAGTATGCATGATCATAGAATTGCTTATATGAGTGATGTTGCAATCCATGAGCTTGTGGAGCATGAATTCTGGGAGCATGAGCTTGCCATGAGAGATTGGACTATTGGCTCCATGATGGGTAATTGGAATCAAAATAGCGGTCGTTCCCTAGTCTAGAGAACGATGTGTTCATGTGCCCATAAAATTTGTTTGAAGTTTGTCTCATTATAGGACATTCTCTAACATGGTGATAAGGGTCATGGCAAAATGAACATGGTATACGAGGTGTCGGAATGCCGTCCCACACGTGTGAAAACAAAAATAACAAAAGGGAAAATAAAAAGGGAAAATAAAAACAAAATTAAAAATAAAACTTACGAAGATGCAGACTCAACTGACCCTGCATGAAATAAAAGAAAAAAAAAATCAGATCTATAATTAGTGCAATAACTGTGCTACTCTCTGGATGTGTGATCGGTTGCACAGTGAGGTGCGCTCGATTGCACTGGTGCACTCGATTGCCCTGGTTGGGTACTCGAGCGCACCTTCAGAGGCAAAACAGGAACTATGGAAAAGACTATAAAAACAGAAAAATTTTAAAGCAAAAATAAATTAACAAAAAAAAATTCCAAACAAAATCAAACAATCCCTGGCAACGGCGCCAAAAACTTGTTGTTACAAATATCTACCTAAATTAATAGGCAAATAATTGTATGTTTTACCCGCAAGTGCACGAGGTCAACATAGCAGTATATGATGCAAGTACGAGGTCATTCCCACAAGGATTGCTACATTTTGCTTAAAATAAATTCCAAAAGTAAAACAAAACAAAGATTGAATTTTGATTTGATAATGATAAAAAGGTAGGGCTTTGATATCCACCACTAATTATATTTAGATAATAGAACAATATGCCAATGCTTTGATCATGTCATGCGTACTTAATGTTTGTCAACTTAAGGGTATGGGTGTCTAGTCCTTAAGCTATTGATTTCCCTAAGCAACGAATTAGGCATGGGTGTCTACTCTAATTCTTTTCTTTCGTAAAGGATTTAGCATGGGTGTCTCCTAAGTTGTTCTTTAAGAAAGCATGAATTTGTGGAAATTGACAAACACATGAGGCCTAAGGTATGGGTGTCTACTCCCGGTTCCCCATGTTGATTAACCCAAGAACCCGGTGTGGATTTCTTTTGTTACTTTTATTAAACTCAGGACTCGATCATCCAAATTGATTTAACTAACTAGTCCATACCACATGCATATGTTGATCAGGCACACATATATAAGGAATTCATGAAAGCAGGAATTAATCAAGTTAAATATCATAACATGATCATCACAAAGGCGCCAATATTGAATATTAACTAAACATAACTAGGGCTTCAATCTAGCCCTACTAAATAAATTAGTTACACATAAGTTTGATGTTAAACATCTTCATAAAATAAAAAGAAAGGAAAAGAATAAACCCGAAACTTGAACTTGAAGAGCTCCAATTCTTCCCCTTGGAAATTATGTGTCTATTCTAGAGGTTTAAGGGTCTATTTATAGGCCTTAGGAATACTCTAGAAACCCTAAAAATCGTAGGGTTTGAGCCCTAGTTCGGACTAAGTTACAAAACCCTAGAAATTGCACTTTCCATATCAAGGCTGGCGGCTGACTTGCCCATCACGCACGAGTGCGCTCGATCGCAGCCCGTGTGCGATCGATCGCAGGTCTTCGATCGATCCTGTTGTGCTGGGTGCTTGATCGCGGGTGCCTTGTGCTCGTGGTCTTCTTAAAGAACAACTTAGTAGACTCCCATGCTAAATCCATTGAGAAAGAAAAGACTTAGAGTATACACCCATGCCTAATTTGTTGCTTAGGGGGATCTATAGCTTAAGGAGTATACATCCATGCCCTTAGGTTGGCAAACATGAAGTAATCTTGATATGATTAGAACATTGGAATATTGTTATATTATCTGAGTATGATTTGTTGTGGATATCAAAGCCCTACCCTTTTATCTCTATTAAATCAAAAATCAATCTTTTATCTTGTTTTATTTTTGGAATTAATTTTAAGCATAATTTTAGTAATCCTCGTAGGAATGATCTCGTACTTGCACCTTATACTACTGTTTTGATCTTGTGCACTTGCGAGTTAAAAAATACATTTATTCGCCTATTAATTTAGGTCGATATTTGCACATCAAGATTTTAGGTTCTAGAGGTTGGTTGAAGAAGTCTCTGTTTTCTTGTTAGAAGCCCCGTCAAGACAAGACATGTAACGGGGAGTTACTATTTTTTCGTCAGAAACTACGTTAAGACAGAACATGTAACTGGAGTCACTGTATTCTCATCAGGAGCTGCGTCAAAACGAGGATGTGATGGGAATGAAGCTGAAGCTACTATTTTCTCATCAGGAACCTCGTCAGAACCAGACATGTAACTAGACCATAACCGAAGCTATTGTTTTCTCGTCAGAGGCTGGATTAAGATGAGACAAGTGATGGAGAGGAGACATTTGTTCTTCACGTTAGGATGGGACTTCTTTCTCATTAAGATATGGGTTGTTTATGATCTACAAATTTGGCCTTCACATCATAACGAGAAAGTGTCCCTTTAAGACGTGACGACGGAAATGTTTCACTATAAAAGGATTTATGTCACTGTTCATTCTTCATACTTTGGAAATATTTTGTGTGAGCTCTTTTCAGTGAAGTATCAATATTTCTCCACAAGTGCTGTGTCTCGGTGGTGTTGTTTTATTCAAGAAGGGGTGTGGTATAGCTTGGAGCTGCTCTTTTCTCTTGATTGGCGTGTTGCCTTGTTTGCTCTTCTACTTAAAGAATTCTACTTTGGATGCTTTGTGAAGGAAGTCTACTGAAGGGTCGGTAAGGAAAGTCACTACTTGAAGATGGTCATGATGGAGACATGCTAGGAAGCTTGCTGTTCTTACTAAGTTTAGAGGTCCTCAAGTGAGTGAGTATCATCTATTCTGTAATTGTGAATCTTCATTTAGTGATTTCTTGGGTTTGGCTGCCCCGCAATGGTTTTTACCTTGAGGTGCTTAAGGGTTTTCCACTTCGTAAACAAATCTTGTGTTGTGGTTGTGTTGTTCTATTTGTTTCCACTGTGCATCTTTTGTGTTTGATGAAATGGCTTAGTCTCTTATTTTGAAATATTTGGTTGCTAGAGGTAGAAAATAATCCTAGTAAACTTTCACATCTTATTTATCTTTCCATTCAACCCAAAATGTGGATACATCTTATGTTGGGATTCACCCTAACCACAATCCAGCGGGTATCTTGGAGTAGAATTAAAGGATCCAATTTAAGCAAGTATATTGTTTGTTTATATCCCAATGGCATAGGCAAAGTAGTTTACCTCATCATAGCTCTTACCATTTTAAGAGTATTCAATTCCTTCTGTTGACACACCTTTCTGTTGGAGAGTACCTGGTGCTATCAACTGGGATACAATCCCTGCTTCTAACTAATGGTCTTTGACATCCCAAGGAAGTATACCTTGAATAATCATCATCCTCATGATGAATTACTCATATCTTCTTCTGACTGGGATACTCATGGGACCACATACATCAATATGCTCTAATTGTTAGCAATTCTTTGGCTCTAAGTCCCTTTGCTAAAAAGGGTCTCTTGGTCATTATAATCTCAGCACTTTATTCATAGATTGAATATGTAACACCCCTGCTCCAAGTGGTATGATATTGTCCGCTTTGGGCCAAGCCCGTACGGTTTTATTATTGGGCTTACCCCCAAAAGGCCTCATACCATTTAGAGAGAGTATATTTCATATAAACATATCATCTTTTCCATAGGCAATGTGGAATGTCACAATCACCCACTCTTAGGACCCAGCGTCCTCGCTGGCGACCCTCGTGGGCTTGTGCACGCTCCCCCATCTCAGGCTGGGCTATGGCTTTGATACCATATGTAACACCTCTGCTCCAAGTGGTATGATATTGTCCACTTTGGGCCAAGCCCGCATGGTTTTTATTATTGGGTTTACCCCCAAAAGGCCTTATACCATTTAGAGAGAGTATATTCCATATAAACACATCATCTTTTTCATGCCCAAGCAATGTGGGACGTCACAGGATAATTTCATGGACTCGAAAGCCCATCATTAACCAGTCTTTAAATACTCTTTGAGTTATTGTGTCCAAGATGTAGACGCCAAAAGTATGCTTTATTAGTTGAAGGAATATATATATATATATATATTTTTTTTATTGGTAATGTATTATTAGTAGGTTCTAATCCAGCGGGTATCATGGAGTAGAATTAACTGGATCCAATTTAAGCAAGTATATTTTTATATCCCAAAATGACATAGGCAAAGTAGTTTACCTCATCATAGCTCTTACCATTTTAAGAGTATTCAATTCCTTCTGTTGACATACCTTTCTGCTGGGGAGTACCCGATGCTATCAACTAGGATACAATCCCTGCTTCTGACTAATGGTCTTTGACATCCCGAGGAAGTATACCTTGAATAATCATCATCCTCATGATGAATTACTCATATCATGAGTAATTCAACTCCAAACAAAAGTATGCTTTATTAGTTGAAGGAATATTTCTTTTAATAGTAATGTATTATGAATAGATTCTAAAATAGAATTGTTAACAAATTATAAATCAAGAGTCATTATTAACCAACCATCTCTAAGACAATCTAATGAACTCTTTTTTTATAAAGTTCAACAACTCTATTAGAGTGGACCGGAACCCTTGTCCAACTCCTAGTGCCTAGGTACATCTCTCCTCTTAGTTTCTGGTTACCTAGAACCCCTACACTGGTTTGCAGTTAAGATTAGTGGATCCTGAATCCACACACTAGGAATTTGTGGGATTCTCCACTAAACATGTTTCAACTAAGTAGGAAGATTACCTTCATTATTGCATGCTAGAAACTTGGTGCAGTTTCTTTTCCAATGCTCTCTATCACCACAGTGGGAGTACTTTCCACTTGATTCAACCTTTTATTCTTTCCAATTTACTCACTTGGCATTTAACCTTGCCAACATGCTTCGGTAGGATTTTTCTTCTTCCTGCAGCCTTTCGGCTTAGAAGTAGAAGTATGAGCAATATTAATAGTGACTATGGACTTTAGGATGCTTTCCGCTGCGATCAACTCATTCATCAGTTTTGCTAATGTGTGTTCATCACCACATTTAACCCTAACTAATTGAAAGAATTATGCAAGGAGTGACTAAAATTTTTTCTTTTTAAACGCCAATATCCCACAACAAAGTGGATAGTCACAGTGGCATGGCGATACCGCAATATGCCGTGAACCCGTGCTATATGCCTCACAAAGCTATATGCATTATCCATGATTAATCAAAGTTTATATCTTTAAAGTGGAATATAAATTACATTAGACATAACATAGCACATTAGAGCTAACAAATACATCTATGTGAATAAAGCTTACATACAAAATTATGGCTATACAAAAGTGTCAAATGTGACACGAGCCATAAGCAAAATACCAACATCTAAGCATATACATAAATGCTCTACCAAAGAGGACTAACATCTAGTCCAACAAAATAAACCTCCGACGCATCTAGGCCTCAGACATTGTGGCCCAAATACATGGCAACAGGATCCTCACCTACCTTCTCTGTACCTGCATCAACATTAATGATATGTGCCAAATATTGCATATTTGGACCCTTTAATTTACTTTCGTTATTCCTTTAGTTGTGTTATAATCTGATATTCTGGGTTAGTTTTGTTTGTGTCTTTAGTATTTTGTAGGTTCCTATGGGAAAGCTGCGGGGATTTATATGAAAATTGCACACTTTGGAGAAGCAGCCAACGGACCTGCGATCGAGCGCAAGATGCTACAATCGAGTGCACAACGATTGAGCCCCGCGCCCTACGATCAAGCGTATACGCGCACAATCCAAATCTCATTATGCGCGCATGTGTGCACCGCATAGTAGAATTGATGCTCGAGTGCGCTTGAGCTCACTAAGTGTACGATCGAGCGCACCTGTCCGATCTGGCAATAGTTTTATCCGATTTCAACTTGTAAGACCCTAGTTTTAGGTCTATAAATAGATAATTATCAGTTTAGTTTAGGGAGGCTATGAATTTTGAGATTTTAGAGGAGAAAGAAGAGAGTTTTAGGGTTTCCTAGCTTTTGGATCTCAACTTTATGATTCCATATTTGTAAGTACTCAATTTTCCATTATGAATTCAATTAATTTTGTTGTCTCTTTCAATAACATGAGAGGCTAAACCTTCAACTAAGGAGAAGATGAAACCTCACTTATGATTAGCACATCATTCCATGTATATAATTTTTCTCAATTTAATGATTTAATTGCCCTATTGTTTTACTTTAACTCAATTGGATTGAATAATTCTTGGATATCTTTTTTGATTCAAGGATACACTTGATGATTTAAGGTTATTCAATACAATTGATTGCTTGGTTTCCTTTGTTAAAAATTGGATTTCCCTTGTGATTTATACTCTGGATACAATTGATATTTTGATAAAAATTGGATATTTTCTTGTCATTTATGGAGACAATTAATGATTTAATTATTTGTTGGATTTCTTTTATGATTTAGGTTATGTATGGATACACGAGATGTTTTGATTAATTCTTTGATGCAATAGTAAAACCAATCTAAGTTTTATATGTGAGAACTTTGGGAAATATTATAGATCGTGGAGTTATGTTGCTATGAATTTATGTTTCGTCATTAGATTACATTCAGATTAAATTGCTTATGCTTTTGATTTTTCATTCAAACAATAATCTTTCAAAATTTGGAACTAGGTTAGGGTTCAATTAATTTAGATTTAAAATTCCTTTCAAGAACACAATTCCATATGGGATCGACCTCGCACTTGCATAATCTGTACTACACACGACTCGTGCACTTGCGAGTAATTATAATTTGCACAACAAGTTTTTGGGGCCTTTGCTAGGGAATTGTTTAATTTTTTAAACTAATTTATTTCTAAATTTTTTAAACCAATTTATAATTAGGATTTTATTTTTCTGCAATTTATTTTGTTTTATTCCTATTACTAATAAAATAAAATAAAAAAGATTTTTCTTGTTTGTTTTACAGTTTTGCGGCAACCACCTTCCGCATGCTCCTGCCAGTGCGATCGATCGCAGCCAAGCTACGATCAAGTTCACTGGCGGCCTAGACAGCAAGCTCAAGCACACCTGTGCTCATTATCTGCCGTAACTTCATTCAAGTGTGATCGAGCGCACATCAGCGCGATCGAGCGCACTCACAGCAAAGGTAGCAACTGCAGCAGTTCTGTAGATTTTAGCCAATTTTTTTGGTCCTTTTTCGTGAGTTTTTAGTTTCTGTTTGCAAATGTGTTTAGTTCATTTAGTATAATTTAATTTAGTTTAATTCAGTTCAGCTCTTAGTTTTTTTTTTTTTTTTTAGTTTGCTAGTTTTTTAGATCCTATTTGCATGTTCGGTCATAGATCTTTACATCTGGAGTTAAGTACTATTGATCCCGAGATTGAAAGAATGGCGAGAGAAAATCTAAGACAGCCACCAAACTCACCCACCAATTCTTAAAGTTTCGAGTCTAATTCGGAAAAGTCTGTTAAGATGGGAGAATGAAATCAACCCAGATCCCTTAGGGAGCTGTTGGCACCCACTACTACCAACATACTGTCATGAATAGTTCTGCTAGCTACTAATGCCACTCGCTTCGAGTTGAAGCTGAGTGTGATCAATTCCCTTCCGGCATTTAGAGGGTTAGAGAACGAAGATCCATACGTTCATGTGAGGTCCTTCTTGGAAGTGTGCAAGTTTGTTAATACGCAAAATGTCCAGGCAGAATCGCTACGCCTTCGGCTATTTCCTCTTTCCCTACATAATAAGGCGAAACCTTGGCTACTCAACAACAGACCTAGATCTATCACCTCTTGGGAAATGCTGCAGAGCAAGTTTTACCACAAATTCTTCCCAATTTCCAAAATCAATAATCTAAGTCTACAGATTATCAATTTTAGACAGAAAGAGGGGGAGAGATTCACATATAGCTAGGAGAAGTTTAAAGAGCTTACTATGAAATGCCCACCCCATGGGTTTGAGAATGAGATGATTGTTCAATTTTTCTACAGGGGATTGACGCCAAGTGAGTGAAACTTGCTTGAGACTATGAATGGTAGAGAATTCTTAAGTCTTACGGGGGATGAAGCTTATAAAACTTTGGATGAAATGTCTAAACGAGCATAACAATGGGATTTTCAAAATAGTTGGGATCGACAACCTCCCGCTCCCAAGACAGGAGGCGTCTATGAGGTGAAGAACGATGTTGACAAAAGGGAGGAATTCAAGGTTCTCAGGCATCAGTTTGATACTATGGTCCTAAACAAACCAGTGAATGCAGTAGATACATACCAAGATGACGTACGCTTGTTATATGCCAGTCCAATGCACTTCACTCAAAACTGCCCAACTCTGTCAACAAAGTACACGGCTGAGCAAGTCAATGCTTTCAATGAGTACAGAAAACCCACAAATGGACCATTTTCTGAGACTTACAATCTAGAGTGGCGGAATCACCCCAATTTCTCTTGGAAGCAGAATCAACCACTTGACCAGGGAGGTACCTCATAAGCTCAGAATCAGTTTCGACCATCTAATCAAGTGCCACAGCCTGCACCACAGCCATCATTGGAAGACATGATGAAAGCATTCATGCAATCAACTGATAAGAACATGCATGAGATGAAGCAAGAGTTGAAGAATACTAACTTGAGCAATAATCAAGCTATACGAGAGCTCAATAATTCCAACTCCCAAGCTATACAAGAGCTGAAGAACTCCTCCAAGGGCAATAGCAAAGACATACAAGAACTTAAGCAGGCCATGATCAAGGTAGAAGGATAAGTTGGCTAGCTAGCCAATCAAGTGGGGGAAAGAGAAAGAGGAAAGTTCCCAAGTCAACCTGTGCCTAACCCAAACGGGCAATTTGTTATTGGGAGTTCCTCCGCCTTTACTCATGGTCAGGAGCATGTCCAAGCCATCACCACTTTGAGGTCAGGAAAACAAGTAGATAATCAAGTGGTCATGCCTGAAGAGGCCACTAAGGCTGCAAAAGAGAAGGAAAGCCAGGACAAGCCTGCAAGAGATGCTGGATCAAACACTGCCTTTCCAAGTGCTGAGGATCATCCTAGAAAGTATGTTCCCAAAGCTCCGTATCGAGAGAGACTGATGGTGCCAAAGAAAGGATCGAAGTTCGATGACATTTTGGAAGTGTTCAAGCAAGTGCAAATCAACATTCCATTCTTAGATGCCATCCAGCAAGTGCCTTCTTATGCCAAATTTCTTAAGGATTTGGTCACCATTAAGATGAAGATGAATGTCCCCAAGAAAGCTTTCCTGACTGAGCAAGTCAGCTCTATTTTGCAATACAAGATGCCTGTCAAGTATAAGGACCTTGGATGTCCTACCATAGCGTGCAAGATTGGAGACAACAAAGTTGAAAAAGCTCTATTGGATTTGGGGGCTAGTATAAATCTCCTGCCATATTCAGTATATGTTTAGCTAGGATTGGGAGAGCTGAAATCCACTTCAATTACACTTCAGTTGGCTGACAGATCTGTGAAGGTCCCAAAGGGAATCATTGAAAACGTTCTGATCAAAGTTGATAAATTCTACTACCCTGTGGACTTCATCGTCTTAGATACAGAACCGGTGGTAAATGCGGAGATTCAAGTTCCAATCATATTAGGGCGTCCCTTTTTAGCTACAACTAATGCCTTAATCAATTGTAGAACTGGAGTCATTAAGACATTTTTTGGGAACATGACAGTAGAGCTGAACATCTTTGATATCAGCAGGCAGCCATTTGAGTATGAAGAGGTTAGAAGCACATGCTTGATTAAGGAGATAGTGGAGAAGATTGTTATGAACTGAATGTTAAAGACCCCTTAGGAGAATGCTTGATTGCACTGGGAGGTGACTTGGACTTGGATACACTATTGGAACAAGTTGACACCTTGTTGGACTCAACTCCTGAGATACAGACTGAGACTGAAGAAATCACTTAGACATCATCCTCTGATCCATCTTCATTAGTAGCTGAGCTTGGCAAGCGAGAGTTGAAGCCTCTACCAGAGACCCCGAAGTACAAGTATCTGGATCCTGCGGAATCTCTGCCAGTGATCATTGCTGCTGACCTGGATAATGATCAAGAACAGAAGTTGCTAGAAGTCTTGAGAAAGCATAAAGAAGCAATCGGGTGGTCAATTGAAGACATAAAAGGAATCATCCCTGCAGTAGTAATGCATAAGATTCACTTGGAAGAAAATGCTAAAACCTCTCGCGAGCCACAGAGACGATTGAATCCAGCCATGCAAGAGGTAGTTTGAGCTGAGGTAATTAAACTTCTGGATGCGGGAATCATATACCCGATCTCTGACAAAAAATGGGTAAGTCCCATTCATGTGGTGCTGAAGAAGGCAGGGATTACGGTGATCAAGAACAAGGATAATGAGTTGGTCCCAACTCGTGTTCAATCGGGATAGAGAGTGTGCATTGACTGCAGGAAACTTAATGCCGTGACAAGAAAAGACCACATTCCTCTTCCTTTCATCGATCAGATGTTGGAGATATTGGCTGGCCATGATTACTACTATTTCCTTGATGGCTACTACAACCAAATTCCGCTGGACCCCGAAGACCAAGAGAATACTACTTTCACTTGTCCTTTTGGTACGTTTGCCTATCGTTGTATGTGGTTTGGATTGTGTAATGCAACTTTTCAGCGGTGCATGATCAACATCTTTTCAGATATGGTTGAAAGTCACCTAGAGATCTTCATGGATGATTTCTCAGTCTTCGGTTCGTCATTTGGGGAGTGTCTGCATCATCTCACCTTGGTGTTGGAACGGTGTAAGGAGAAGAATTTGGTTCTAAATTGGGAATAATGCCACTTCATAGTAACACAAGGGATTGTTTTGGGGCATAGTATTTCCAACAAAGGTATTGAGATTGACAAGGCCATGGTCAATCTGATTTCCAACCTTTCGCCCCCGCTGATAGTAAAAGAGATTCAGTCATTTCTGGGACATGCTGGGTTCTACTGAAGATTCATCAAGGACTTCAGCAAGATACCAAGACCCCTATGTAACTTGCTGGCAAAAGATGTTCCTTTTGATTTTAATGACAAGTGCCAGACAACCTTTGAGAATCTAAAGAAGACCTTAACTTCTACACCAATCATTCAGCCACCTAATTGGGGAGTGTCGTTTTAGATAATATCTGATGCTTTTGACTATGCCGTGGGAGCCGTTTTGGGGCAAAGAGTGGAGACGCTTCTGCATGTCATATACTATGCAAGCAAGAGCAAGACTATGAATGATGCACAACTCAATTACTCCACCACTGAAAAGGAGTTGTTTGCTGTAGTGTTTGCTCTGGATAAGTTTAGATCCTACTTGCTAGGGTCTAAAGTCTTAGCCTACTTGGATCATGCTGCTCTGAAATACCTCTTGTCAAAGAAATATGCTAAATCTCGTCTCATCCGGTGGATTTTGTTGCTGCAAGAGTTTGATATTGAAATTCGAGACAAGAAAGGTATCGAGAATGTGATAGCTGACCACTTATCTAGGCTGGTTGTGGACTTCAATGAAGATGTTGTGCCAATTGCTGAGACGTTACTTGATGAACAACTTATGCATATCTCTCAGACTCCTACACCGTGCTTCGCAAACATTGTGACCTACCTCGTCACCGCCCAGATGCCATAACATTGGACCAGGCAAGACAAATCAAAATTCTTGGCTGGGGCAAAGTACTTCTTTTGGGATGATCTTTACTTGTTCAAATAATGTCCAGATCATATTATAAGGAGATGCATTCCTGAAAGTGACCAGCAAAATGTCTTCTCTTGTTTCCATGATCATGCACGTGGACGCCACTTCAGTTCTAAAAAGACCGCAGCGAAGATTCTTCAAAGTGGATTTTATTGGCCCTCATTTTTCGTGATGTCCATGCCTACTGTTCAGCCTGTGATAGATGCCAGAAGTTGGGGAGCATTGGAAGAAGGAATATGATGCCGCTGAACCCGATCCTTAATGTGGAGCTGTTTGATGTTTGGGGCATTGATTTCATGGGGCCCTTTCCTAATTCTTATGGGTAGCTCTTCATCCTTGTGGTGGTGGATTACGTTTCCAAGTGGGTGGAGGCCATTGCATGCAAAACTAATGATCATAGAGTTGTGTTGCAATTTTTGAAGGAAAATGTGTTCGAACGGTTCGGGACACCACGTGCCATCATCAGTGATGGAGGGAAGCATTTCTGCAACCGATTTTTTGAGCAACTCATGAAGTAATATGGCATCACTGATAAAGTTGCAACTCCCTACCATCCTCAGACAAGTGGGCAAGTTGAAATATCCAACAGAGAAATCAAAAGGATATTAGAGAAGACGGTGAACCCGACAAGGAAGGATTGGTCTCTTCGACTCAATGATGCTTTTTTGGGCATACCGGACTGCATTCAAGACTCCAATTAGCATGTTTCCCTACCGACTCGTGTATGGCAAGGCTTGCCACCTTCTTGTGGAATTGGAGCACCAAGCTTATTGGGCTATCAAGCAGCTGAATTTCAATCTCACCAAGGCTGGCAATCAAAGGAAGCTGTAGCTTGATGAATTAGAAGAATTGAGGAATAATGCCTACGACTGTGCCAAGCGGTACAAAGCTCAGATAAAGAAGACTCATGACCAAAACATTTCAAGAAGATCGTTTGAAGTTCGTCAGAAAGTCCTCCTTTACAACTCACGTCTGCATCTATTTCTAGGGAAGCTCAAATCCTAATGTACTAGACCATTCATAGTGCATGCCGTTTCTACTCATGGAGCCATCGAGATCGAGGATCCCAAGAATGTAAGTACTCTCAAGGTCAATGGTCAGCGGTTGAAGCCGTTCTTGGAACTGGAGATTGAGGAGATTGAGGAATTGCCCCTGGAAGATCCTACGTCGTCTACTTAATCATCGGCGGTGAAAAGTCTGGCTGAAGATTGTAAACTTAGCGCTTATGGGAGGCACCCCTCTTTCCTTTTATTTTTAGTCATATGTTTTTGTTTTGTTTATTTTTATGTTTTTCAGGACGGGTGTTTTCGCGAGTAAGTTTAGGGGTCGTCTCTTTGCTCACTCTAGTTCCCTACATCTCTTGGTGTTGTATTTCTACCCACATTGAGGATAATGTGTAATTCAAGTTTGGGGGTATGAAAAAACACTTTGTCTGTTTATTGTTGTTCTTATTTGTGTAGTTTTATAGAAAGAAAAAAAAAATTGAGCTATGTTGTTGCCAAGTATAAGTTAAACTGTGACTGTAGTTTGCATTTCATTGGCGTGCTTAAAGGGTTGAACACATCATTATGTCATTAGGAGTCTGAGTCCTTTGACATATTTTTGGGTAAAAGAGATTTAACTTGTTTTGAGATAAATGTTTATGAGCACATTAGCATGTCTTCTGTGAAGTATGATATTTGAGCTTAAGCATGTTTCTTTCGGGATTTGTTTGATGACTTATTGATAAATAACCCTGGCTTGCAAGATTAAAACAAAAATGGAAAAAGGAAAAAAGAGAAGAATCATCATTTTGAGTTTTCCGCTGAGTAACCGGACCTCTTGCCTCATTAAGCGTTGAGTGTTCGCATCAAAAGGTGTGAAATTTAAGTTGATTGATGGTATGACTAGTTTGGCTCTGTAGCCTTTTTGAATTGAGTTAATAAGCCCTTAGGGATGTTCTACATCTATTGCCCTAAAGCCATTTGGCTTGGGAGTCATTGGCCTAACACTTGTTACATAGATCAATTAGAAAGCTTAAGGGAGTTAGACATTGCAGTGCCTGTTAAAAAAAAAAAATTGCATATCTTGCCTTGGTTGTTTCATCTGTTAGGGTTTCTTACAAATTTCATGGAATTTGTCTTGAGTTTAAGCTGAAAGCTTCATGTTTATATGCTAATTACACTTTGCACTTTTCAGAACATCTGAGGTCTCAATTATCCATTTATGAGTGAATTGATTTTGGATTTTCTTTTGACTGTGATGACGGTGTTTGTCTTTTTAAGTTTGCTCATGAATAAGAACCGTGGTTTATGTGAAAATCCTTTCTTCATTAACAACATAGTGCTACAATGTTTGTGGGTATCATTCATGTTAAGCCTTCACGAGACTTCACTCATCCTCTAAGGATGCCTAGGGGTTTAAAAGGCTTGTAGCATATTCTAAATGCAACCGTCTCTCCCGCGAAAGAAGATTTATGTTTTGTTTTGTTCTGCTTTCATTTTTTTTGCTAAGGGACTAGCAAAAGTTAAGTTTGGGGGTGTTTGATATGTGCCAAATATTGCATATTTAGATCCTTTAATTTACTTTTGCTATTCCTTTAGCTATGCAATTATCTGATATTTTGGGTTAGTTTTGTGTCTTTAGTGTTTTGTAGGTTGCTATGGGAAAGCTGCGAGATTTATATGAAAATTGCACACTTTGGAGAAGCAGCTAACGGACCTGCAATAGAGCGCAGGATGCTATGATTGAGTGCACTGCGGTCGAGCCCCGTGCCCTACAATTAAGCGCATATGCGCACAATCCAAAGCTCATCGCGCGCGCATGTGTGCGCCGCATAGGAGAATTGATGCTCGAGTGCGCTCGAGCGCACTAAGTGTGCGATCGAGGGCACTTGTCCGATCTGGCAATAGTTTTATCCAATTTCAACTTGTAAAACCCTGATTTTAGGTCTATACATAGATAATTATCAGTTTAGTTTAAGGAGGATGCGGATTTCGAGATTTCAAAGGAGAAAGAAAAGAGTTTTAGGGTTTCCTAGCTTTTGGATCTCAACTTTGTGATTCCATATTTGTAAGTACTCAATTTTCTATTATGAATTCAATTAATTTTGTTTTGTCTTTCAATAACAAGAGAGGCTAAACCTTCAACTAAGGTTGAAAATGAAGCCTCACTTATGATTAGCACATCATTCCATGTATGTAATGTTTCCCAATTTAATGATTTAATTGCCCTATTGTTTTACTTCAACTCAATTGGATTGAATAATTCTTTGATATCTTTTGTGATTCAATGATACACTTGATGATTTTAGATTATTCAACACAATTGATTGCTTGGTTTTCTTTGTTAAAAATTGGATTTCCCTTGTGATTTATACTCTAGATACAATTGATATTTTCATAAAAAATTGGATATTTTCTTGTGATTTACGGATACAGTTAATGATTAATTATTTATTGGATTTCTTTTGTGACTTGGGTTCTATATGGATACACGGGATGTTTTGATTAA
The DNA here is from genome assembly GCF_901000735.1 of Corylus avellana. Classification (NCBI taxonomy): domain Eukaryota; kingdom Viridiplantae; phylum Streptophyta; class Magnoliopsida; order Fagales; family Betulaceae; genus Corylus; species Corylus avellana. Next base: position 16,326,725 of record NC_081547.1, read on the forward strand.
TCCTTTGATGCAATAGTAAAACAAATCTAAGTTTTATATGTGAGAACTTTGGGAAATATTATAGATCATGGAATTATGTTGCTATGAATTTGTGAGTGTGGATTCTGAAACCTTAGTGTTTCGTCATTAGATTACATTCAGATTAAATTGCTTATGCTTTTGATTTGTCATTCAAACAATAATCTTTCAAAATTTGGAACTAAGTTAGGGTTCAATTAATTTAGATTTAAAATTGCTTTCAAGAACACAATTCCTTGTGGGATCGACCTCGCACTTGCATAATTTGTACTACACACGACTCGTGCACTTGCGAGTAATTATAATTTGCACAACAATTAACAACCTCGTCTACACCACGGGAATCAGCACCACCCATGATACAGGAGGAATTATGAGCCCGCCATCTCCATAAAAATAAAGACGCTCAGCAGTATAGAACTCACAAGTTTTATCCAAAATAAACTATCTGACTTTATTCACACTTACATGTTATATAGCTTAACAATAAAACATAAAGAAAGTCATCATGCATCATCTAGCCATAATGGTATACATATGTGTCTGTCCCATACCAGTCACATATGCATACTGATACGTCTAGCATAAAAATCATCATATGAAGGCATCATAAATCATCATCATCACCATAACATTCATTCATATCATCATCATTATATATATAACATCATCTTCTCATATCATCATCATCTCCTGATACCATCCATACATATACATATAACATCATCTCCTCATATCATCATCATTATACAATCATAAGCTATGCATAGGCCAACTCTACAGTAGTGAGACCATACTCAATCACCACCGGAGTTGAACCCCATTTCCGTTATGCGTGGGCCAGTTCTATGGTAGGAGACTTGTCATCACTATCGGCGTTGAACCCCATTTCATTTCATTGCTCATGCCATGTTCATGCTTATGTTAACAAAACCTTGAACTCATATATTATCATAACTCATATCATAAAAATCATAGAATCATGTCATAAACCATGCGAACCATCAAAATGCTCATAATAACATAATCATCACATTATCTTGCAAACCCACAAAAGCTCATAGAAACATTGCATCATCCATTCATCCAAAGCATCTCATGAAACATCATTAAATGGTCATAGTATAACAAAACACCATAAATCAATCATTCATCCAAAACATCTTTTATACTTTAAAAATAGTATCCTTTTTGCCCAGTATGTAAAATACTTACCTTGTTCATTTGAGTACCCTTCGGTGAACTCTTGACTCAACCGCAACACACCTCACTAACCCTATGGCTGGAATCCCCTTGGGTTTCATCACCTTCTTCTTCTTTCTCTTTTCTTCTTCTTCTTTTCTTTTCGGCCAGCTCTCTCTCTCTCTCTCTCTCAATCTTTGGAGCTCTCTCCCTCTCACAGTGCGTGTGTGTGTTTTGGTGAGAAGAGAAGAGAAGTAATAGGGGGAAGAGAAAGAAAGGAAAGAAAGAATGGGGAAAGGGGGCTGCATGTACAATTGGGAGAAGGGAGGAGATGTTATCTTCTCCCATCCAACCATAGCATGACACGTGGCAAGGGGTGAGATTCCCTTTCATTTAAAAGACCCACCTTTTATAAATTTCTCTATTACCCCACCTCATATTAAATCTATCATTATTGTCCTCTATAATCCCCCACACTACTTTTACTTATTCTAACTACCTTCTACCATTACCATGAATTATTTATTACACTATATTATTCTAATACCATTAACCTATTTATTGATCAATTGTCACACTAACATTATTATTAGTTAATCTTTTTATCACTAAAACTTATATTACATAAATATATCATTATTAAATGATATTGTTATTATATTATTATCATACAAATATTATCATTATTATTAACCAATCTTGTTTATATTTCAATTATGATAAAGTCATTATTATTATTATTATTATAAATCATCTCATGTGCAATTTATTCCATTAATTAATTCAGATTACTATGAGGTTATTAATAATAAACTTAATTATTTTCTTGGGCGTTACATTGCAGTTATGATTAGTGGATCCTGTATCCACACACCAAGAATCTGTGGGATTCTCCACTAAACATGTTTCAACTAAGTAGGAAGATTACCTTCATTATTGCATGCTAGAAACTTGGTGTAGTTTCTTTTCCAATGCTCTCTATCACCATAGTGGGAGTACTTTCCACTTGGTTCAACCTTTGATTCTTTCCAATTTTACTCACTTGGCATTTAACCTTGCCAACATGCTTTGGTAGGATTTTTCTTCTTCCTGCAGCCTTTCGGCTTAGAAGTAGAAGTATGAACAACATTAATAGTGACTATGGACTTTAGGATGCTTTCTGCTGCGATCAAATCATTCATCAGTTTTGCTAATGTGTGTTCATCAACACATTTAGCCCTAACTAATTGAAAGAATTATGCAAAGAGTGTAGAATTAAATCTAGATGAGATTCTCATCAATCTCAGCACCCAACACCTCCAATGTAATTTTCTATTACTGGAATTCCATCAGCCATATTTGTTTTTCAACAAAGTTCTCATCATCCAACAACTTCAATTTTCTTGCAACCAAATGCAACTTAAGTTTTACCAAACATCTCTTTTAGACATCCCAAGGATTCTGAAATTAGTGAGATCTCCTACATCTCTTGTAGGGGTACATTTGACATAGTAGTCAACATGTAACATTGTGTCATCTCTATTTGATCTTAGCCAACTAGTATATTGTTGCTTGTCATTTTGAGCTACCTCCAAAACTGGAATATTTGGATACGGCTAAGACAACTCACATGTGTTTCTTTCAGCCTTGAGCACTTTATCCAAGTTACGTTTCTAGACTACGTAACTTGGTTCAGTCAAATCAATAATAATAGGCAAAATGAAGACATTCTAGTTCTGACAAAAATATTTTAAAATTGATCATATATTAAGCATATATTTAAGCAATAAATAAAATATGTAACCCCAATCAAAAAAACATATAATATTTTAAAAGCTTCGTTTGCCTAATCTTATAATTAAGAACACCCTCCATAAGGAGCAGGGCCCCTGGCCAAGGCGAGGTATCTTAATTACCAAGACTTAGGCGAGACTGACATCTCATCATTAATGTTAGGGTTAAATACCCTTAAGCTCCCTGTGGTTTAACAACTTTATTTTTTACCCCCTCGGTTTTATTTTGTATCACAGATGGTACCTCAATAATGGTTAAAGACAGAGATGGTACCTCCGTTTAACTCCCGTCCAAAATTTGACGGAAAATCATGTCAGCACCCCTAAAAACTCAACATGTGTCCATATAACTAATTAAAAAAAAAAATTAAAATGATTAAAAATCCTTTAATTCTTCTTTATAAAAAAAAAATAATAATAAAAAAAAAGGGGTGGCTGGCCACCACCATGGAGGTGACTCCAACCACCCCGGCCGATTTGGGGGGGCCGAAATCACCCCCAAGGTTGTTGGGGGTGGCTCAGCCACCCTCATTTGGCCTGGAGTGGTTTCGGCTACCCCAGACCGGTCGATCTGGGGTGGTGAACCCATTAGGCAATGAAAAAAAAAAATTAGGTTTAAGCCCATGGTGGTGGTTTGCAGCCACCCTCTGTAGGGCGGGGTGGCTAGGCGAAGAAAGCCACCCCGATAGGGTTACTTGACCACACTTTTAAGTTAAAAGGTTTTTTATCATTTTTATTTTTTAATTTTTAATTACATATATGGACACGTGTCGTGTTTTTAGGGACACTGACGTGGCTTTTCGTCAAATTTTAGACAGAACTTAGATAGAGGTACCATCTCCGTCTTTAACCATTATTGAGGTACCATCTGTGATACAAAACAAAACCGTGGGGGCAAAAAATAAAGTTGTTAAACCACATGGGGCAAAAGAGTATTTAACCCTTAATGTTATTACCCCATTAATAGACAGCCGTGTTTTGCAGTCTCTAATCTCAAGACAACATAGCTCCTTTGAAAAATTAATATTTTAGACCAGTCACGTGTATCACCGTCAATTTAGATTTGACTGTCCAATTGATTAACTCCACATTGGTTTGGTTGTTTACCAAAAAAAACACGTCTCCTATATCCTTTTGGAAATCATAATCCCTGAGGTAAAGCGACACTCTTTGTAGGGAGCAAGGCCCATGGCCAACGCGAGGTGCCGTTTTACTTCATCATCAGATTTATGACGAAGACTGCCAGATTTATATTTGAATCTCCCACTTGATATTTTAAAACTTATATGCTTTTCCAAGAGTTGCAATTCCTTTGGAACTTAAGACACCTTGTCATTTTTGTTTCAAAAGAAACAGCTTTTCCTAATTAAATTAGGAAGCTTAACCATATCCATATTTTCTGATGTTTAATAGACCAAATTTCAACTTATGAAAAGTCATTGATAATTTGTCTTCTAAGATCTTGGTAGTCCTTCATACCAACTCCATCAAGAAAAATCACCATGGATCATAGTCATCAAGGCAACATTCAATCCATGAATTAAATGCATGATTGGTATGTCGAATTACCTTAATTATGTGCCAACCACATAATTAACTTATGTGGTATTTTGGTTTTTCAACCATGGTACCATCATTTGTATGATTTTTAAATCATCACACCAACCCAAAAACAATCAAATGATTTTAACTGAATATAAATCATTTATTGCTTACCAAAGAAAACTTTGTATAATTTCATACTCTTTAAGCATAAACTTGAAACCCAATTTCAAGAATAGCTAATCTGTATGAAATTAAGATTGTAAAAATTTTCTTTTATGTTTCCAATACGTTGTATCATGTATACAAAATATTCCATAATCAAAATTTCATAAATCTTTGATTATCACACAAAACAGATTTTTTTTTTTTTTTTACATAATAAAACTGCTTGCTGGATTTTTCTGAATTCTAGACCTGTTGACAAATGTTCAACGGATCATAACTCTTTCGATATAACTCAAAACGTAAATTCGTAGATCTTCTAGTAAGTTATCTTCGTTCTTGCTATTTATTGAAATAGCAATCGTTCTTTATATGTTCTTCATAAAGTGTTCTTGGGCATGGGAATATGATTCATTCCGCTGTGCAAATTTTAATTTGCATATGTATTCCCAACAAGATGAACATGGCAGAAGGCTATCCCAGCACTGCCATGAGCAACTAATTTCTTAATATGGTGTTGATGTAGCCCTTTCTAAGTAACAATGGTTTGATTGTATTTTAATTTAGGGTTTTTCTATATGCATAATGGTTGTATAACTATGAGAATTGGTCTTTAATGCTTATATTCAATCTTGATAAAATTCTTATGTTGTCTTAGAAAGCTTTTTATCCTAATTGAACCAATCATTCTTATTTTTTGTTATTATAAAAATAGTGGTTATGCAATGGTTTTAACTAACACATGATTAAGAGGGTTTGATAGGCCATGCTTAGGAAAGACAAATCGTTCTACACCCTAGCTTAGTGTAATCTATGTAGACGATTCGTACTAACCGAAGATGAGTTATGCTTATCCCTTGATTGTGTGTAACTCATTAAGAGATTTGATAGTTCATACATGAGGAAGACAAACCGTACCACATCTAGAGGTTAGGCAAACAGTCTGTGCCAACTTATCTAGCGCATTTGAAAGTTACTATAGCACCTTCTACTCTTTTTTTATTCTTTCTTTTTCCTTCTCTCTCTCTCTCTCTCTCTCTCTCTCTCTCTCCCTTTGCATATAATAAAATAATACTGAAAAATAATATTTAATTAGAGTAGATAATTAAAATAGATGTTAGCATGGACAATGTTTTCTTGAATTGAGTATTCATCATGGGCAGTCTTTTTATCTTTAAGGAATTGTCGTTCCCATAGACGGCTCCAACTATTGATGCAAAAAATCAACAATGACTTTGCATGCCTAGTCTTCGATCTGTGATTTTTGCAAGACAACCTGACGTCAAAGTAACGTGTATGGAGAGATGGGGGGGAAGGCAGCGACACCACCTTCAATGCCTAATTCAGTAATTCAATAGAGGTATGGGGTGAAAATGAAAAAGGTGGAGGAAGATTAAGGGATAAGAGCATACTTGGTCTAGCCTCCGATTGACCTTTTATAGGCAAGGTTCATTTATGTAGTGTGCCTTCTCATAAGGCAATTGTCGTCGGATGACCATTAATTTGGCTTTCAATTGGGTGGGTGACTTTGATGCTCATTCCTTTAGTGAATCGTCATATTCCTAAGTGGGCACATATGTTGCTTTCCATAGAGGATGGCTACCTAATAAGGCGTTTCCCTCTTGGATGTGTGCATCATACAAGGTTGGGTTTTGGTGAGCGCTCACTAGTCCTTTTGGAGCCACGTTTGGGCTGGCTGGATTGTGGGCTGAGTACTATACTTCCCTTTAAGTAGTCCCTCATTCTCTTCGGCTACTTGTGTAATAGGCCAATGAGAATTAAGTGTTATATGGGCTTGTGGGCCTCAAAGATCATTGGATTGGCCTGTGGGTCTGTCAGACTGAACCTCATAACATGATATAGAATTAAGAAATTATTTATATTGATTTGAAGGCAAAGAAATAGATTATTATTATTTTTTAACCTTTTGCTCTATAGTGTAATGGAATTCATGGAGTCCATAGCGTATTTTCCGGGATATCTATTGTATCATGCCGTTCTGGTAAACTCAATGAACCGATTGAGATATATTGTAAATTATTCTCTCATTCATAAAGAGAAGAAGATAAATGTATCTCACTCGTTATATAAGGGTGATATATATCACTTATTAATAGTTTAATTATTTTTAAAAAAATTTGTGTGTGCATATATATCATATGTTAATATTCATACTAAATGGTAAATTAAAATTTGTATTATTCTACGTGAGCTTGTCGTCATGTTATTGTGAATAATCGGATCGTTTTATTTATTTTCTGAACTTTGGAACCAACCAAAGGTAATATATAAAACTCATGAGTAGACATTGTTGGATTATCTACCAGGCACCATAAACTTATTTAGGTATTCTTGGTTGCTCTTTAGGATCGGATATATATATATATATATATGTTTGTGTGTGTGTGTGTCATTGGATCGGATAAATCATAAATCAGAGGGTCAAAACAACATAAAATAAAATAAAAAAGCAAAAAAATTACACAACTAAATTTGGTGAGCAGCGCCGTCTGTGGGGATCGAACCCACGACCACGTGGTTAAAAGCCACGCGCTCTACCACTGAGCTAAGACGGCTGGTTGAAAACTTTGGTTGTTTCTATACATATAACCAACTGTTTCTGGCATTGCCTATCTCGATTTCCCGTGCGCATGACCATAATCACTCTTGCAACTGTTTGTGGAGGATCCTTTTAACCTTGCACATGAGAAAGCAATTGAAGTAGATGTATAAATGCTGCAATTAAGCTGAGACCTCATGAATTTGAAGTCAGAATCTTCATAAAAATAAAATAAAATAAAAACTCTTCAGCATATAAGCATTCTATTTGGATATTAAAAGTTAGATAAGCAGCTACTTCTCTCCTGTAGAAATTCTCTATATCTCTATACCTACTTCTCTCACCAACCATTAACCAACTATAATTCATTTCCCCGATCAAATAAAAAAATGATGGCTCAGGTTCAGGCTCAGCTCATTTCATATTTTCCAATTATCTAAAGAGATGGGACTTCTCTCCATGGCCATAGTGTGTGAATAGAGTGTTTCCTTCCCTGTTTTCCTCTGTTGTGAGAATTGTGAGCCAAAGTGTTTTACATTCAATAGCAACGTGATGAGTTATTGAATCAGATGGGTTCACTAAATAAAGTTATGGACACTATGTGGGATCACCTCTTTGAGAAACTAGAGGGAATGAAAGTAGAGGAAACACAATTGAAAATGGCACTCAGGCTTCGATTGTTCTAGTTGCTTCTCTTTGTACCATTTCTCATAATTATCTGCAAGCTTAACCCAACCTTTCTTTAAGTTAAGGTAGGATAAATGACAACAGGAGAATAAGAAGTCTCTCAAGACGTGAGTCTTGTAAAAGAAATAGAAAAAATACATAAAGGTGTGTTACAACATCACTTTCCTTAAGAAATTATTTGTGCCCATCAGATATGGTATGCGAAAGGGTAACAACAAATATTTCTCCACAATAAAATGAAACCCATAAAACTTTAATTACAGTCCAGTAAATCCAATCACTGGATCTACCTAAAAAGCATCATACGGTTTAAATTAAATCACTTGATCGAACGATCTTGACCGTCCAAAAATGAATGGTCATGATCATATCGCTCCGATGCCAAGTGCCAAGTGCGCCATCAAGGCGCCACTAGCGCCCTACAACCCACGCCACACGCATGTGCGTCCGGTGCTTCGCACCGTACTAGAGTATACACTAGTGTGTATACACCCAAGCATTTCTAATAGTTTAAAGTTTGTTGGGCCTTATAAATGTCAACTTTACTTTCTTTCTTTTTAATGTAGGTCTCTCTTCATTCAATGCTCTTTAAAACTTTCTATTTTAAAATATTCTGAAGACACAAAATAATTATAAATATTAATTTTAAAAATATTTCAACAAGTCTAAACCCGAGTGAACAAAGCTTTGATAACAATTGTTCAAACCCCCAAAGCAAGTAAACAACAATAAATATGCATAAATTAAAATAAAAAAAATAAAAATAATCAAAGAACATCACAATCCTTACACAAGTATTTTTGTAATAAAGAGGAAACCCAATAAACACATCAAAGGAAAAAATTACTTTATGGGGCAGCCAAAGCCAGGATATTACTATAATAAAGATCAAGATTACAAACACAATGAAATTTACAACCCGATGTAAATCCTTAAACTCTTGGTGGATGAAGGTAGTGCATGGATGTGGCAAGATCAACAACAACACTTTGAGAAAGGGCAACTCTCAGTTTAGTACATCCTCTCTTGGAAACAAAGAAGGAAGAGCTCTAAAAAGTAACAAGAAACCCTTCAGATTTAGTGCAGATTGCAAGAAGTCGTCATGACGGCGTGAAGAAATGGTCTTTAAGTTATCATCATGATGGCAGTTACGCATCTCCGCGAAGAAATGTTAGAGTTTCATCGCTAACTCTCTGATGGTTGTTAGGACCAAGTAATTTCGTCATGACGTGATTATGGTGTCATGATCACGAAACCAACCTGAGAGTTTTAAGGTCTTCACTTATCTTCTTCGTCATCATGATAAGAGTTTATGATGGCTACTTGATGAAACTTCACAAAGAATTCCAAAGCCCTTTTTAACTTATTTCGTCATGATGAGTTCATTATGGCTTCCTAACAAAACCTCACACAGAGTTTTGGAGCCTTCCTTGACTTACTTCATCATGACGAGTTCATCACGACTTCTCGAAGAAACCAACCCAAAAGATGAGCAATTTTTCAGACTTGGGTCGTTATGATGGATTCCTGACGTTTTCATGATGAAAGCATACAGACTACAGAGACTTCAACCCACATCCACGTGTGATTCGTCATGATGACTACTTGACAGCTTACTGACAGTCACCCAAAATCCTCAAAAATTCACAATTTTCACACTAAACCCTTGTGATATGAAAAGAATATTATGGCTAGTTTTAACAAATGGGATCAATTTTTATAAAGTAACATAGATCACTCTCTTTGCTAAATCGCATTTTTGGGAGGACGGGTGGACGAAGTTGGAGAAGCCACGACGACCAATGCCATAACGATTGAAAATGCCAGCTTGTATTGGGATCAAGTAATTTCTCCAATGTGAGGGCTTTGAGAGCTTTTAGAGGAGAGGGGATTCCATTTTGGGCAAAAGGGTTTTCCTAGATTATACACAAGCACATACAGGAATCTCTAAACCCATGGCTCCTGAGACTCTTCTTTTTGTCTTAGGAGTTCCAAAACTAACCTACCTGTGAGCTGATGGATTGTTAAACAAGTTTGAGACGACCAAAGATTGTTGGTTTGACATGTTTGAAGTGTATTTCAAAGGCAAAGATGGGTTTTGGAGGAAACTCAGTTCACAAATTGGAGAAAGAGGTTCCAGTTTAGACAGGCCTCTTGGGGAGGAGGAGGCTGTAAACCACGGCTCATGCAAATTTGGAGTGGGTGAGTGCAGATATGATAAGAGTGAGAGGTTCTGAACATTAGTTGTACAAATTTGGTATGGATGAACGCAGATATGAAGGAAGAAATGGGGATTGTGAGCATGGCTTGCAGATCTGCAGGAAAATGGTGGTGAGAGGCCTGTGATTCAGCCATCGAGCCATATGTTTAGAGAAACAAGAAACATTGATTATGCAAATTTTCATATTACGTACCTACCCTTCCTCATAATTCATAAATTTCACTTTTCTTCAACCGTAGGCTCTTTAAAAAGTTTCTTTTAATAAAATAAAAAATCCAAAACGCCTGGTAGAATTCATAAATGGAGCGTATATCTTGTTATGAATCTCAAAATTTCTCAACGATGAAGGAAACCCACATGTTCCTCTCGAACAAAAGATATCAAGAAGAAAGAGCATCTTCGATTACTACAAACAATCCTTTCATTCAACAAATATGAAAAAACTTGGATTCAAATGTTACAAAGGATAGAAATAGGGAAATGTTTGTGAACATATATAATACAACATATAAACTAGAACAGCTTGGAAACTTCCTGCCTATTGAAAAAACATTTAAGAAATCACCCAAATAGAAAAGCTTCTGTTTAGGGTACTTCCAACCCCATATTACGTATTGAATAATATATTTGACCCGTCGCAGAGCTTTGACCAAGGTAAATCGTAAAGCAAGCATTACCTTCTTTGAATGAAACTAGCAGAAACATGAATAGGCCAAGTGATTCTTCTTGGAAACGTAATGAGTGATGAAATCTGAGGCAGAAGCAGAGGATTCTGGAATATTGGCTGGAACAAGTATTTGAGTCCTACCAGCAGCGATTCTCTTACCAGCCACATTGGAATAGAAAAGGCCAGAGATGGCTGGTACAAAAACATCACTCTGAGAACATATATAGAAATCGATAACCTTTTCATATTCAGAACCTTCAGAATCCAAAAACTTCGCCTTTTTATCTGCAGGTATTATGCTTTCCTGCAATAATTTCCAGAGGTGAAGAAGTTGAAATTTAGGACTATGATGATATCAATAATACTGGTGCCTCTTGGAAGAAGGATGGGCATTCATATATTATAAACAATGATTTGGTTCAACCAGTTACCGAAAATTGAAGTGAACAAACAAGCACAAGGAATCAAGGCAGAATAAAGAGATACCTCACCTTTGTATAAGTTTTAGGGAAGTGATCCTTTAGAGCATCAAGGCTGCTTTCCCACCTTGATTCAGTCAAATAGACTGGGGTATCCTTGTCAAATCCGATCTTCCTCAGAAAAACAGCAATCTCTTGTGCATTATAACAACTTCTTGTTCCAGCTTCACCATTTTCAAGGCAACCCTTCTTCTCCAACATATCAACCCTCAAGTCTACGGCTATAAATTGGCCATCTGACTTTCGGCTTAAAGTTCTTAAACGCTCAACCATTGAGTCAACAACTTCCTGAATCTTAGGTTGCAACTGCAAAGTTCCAAACACTGCCAAACATGCAACTGAATCATAACCGTTTTTTGCTGATTTTCTCATGTTCACTGAAGGGAAATAAGTAGCCAGCCGTATGTTGCCCTTATGCTTATAAATTGGTTTGACGTGTTCCACAATGTAGTCTTCCGTTACCCGATTAGGGACTTTCACAACAGCAAGATTTCGCGTTGATATCTCAGCTGGCTGCTCTTTCACCACTCTCACCACCCCATCCAAGCTTTTTACAAATTTCTCAACATCATAAATATCTTCAAAGCTCCTGGAAAAGAAAAAAAAAAAAAAAAACTAGTAAGTTACTCTCCAAATCCTATTTTTAAAACACTTAAAAAAAAGGATGGCATTACTACAAAATCATCAGCCTAACTAACTATTAGTTATTAGTAATCAGAATTCATTAAAAGTGCAAAGGCGCCAACCCAAGTACACAAAGAATATACAAGAGATACATTTAAACAAAAAAGAATAAAAAAAATTAAAAATAAATTTAAAAAATTAAAAAAAAAAAACTCCTGAAAGCTAGAAATATTAAAGACGGAATCAACAATCTCTTTATGAGATACGAAACATCCCCTTGAGATGGATTAATGGGAATTCATTGTTTTGAGACTCGGGCCTAAGCACTTTATTAGGAACTTACTAAAATAAATATACTCAATAGAATTGGATTCTAAGAGAATAACAATAATCAAGAGATTAAATCAGGAATTCAAGAAATAAAGAGTTAGTGAAAATAAAGTGACAGTAATTTATTGCAACTTTATTTCACATAAGAAGTCAGGGAGCTCTTGTATAATTCAATAAATCCTAGAGTGCAATTACAATTTATAGTAAGTTATAATTAATGGTAACTCTGGACAAGTCATGAGATGACAAATGTCTTAAGCCCATTGAAACTAGGTTTTATTTTTCACTAGCATCCCTCGTCAAGCTATAAGTACCCCAATAGGGGTTGGCCCAAACATGAGTAAAAAATCCAAGGCGGTGTGTGCAGCTACGTGGAGAGAAAGAAGAAACTTTGTCTCCAAGTTTTCTCCCAAGTGCTACACGGCTACCTTTGAGAGTTCTTGTGTAGAAAGCCCACACTCTTGGCCTTTAATAGTCATTGAGAAGATCAAAGGGGTTTCAAGAGTACAGAAACCTGGTTTTGGATTTACACAAGCAAAGGTATGCTATTGCTTGTCTCGCTTTAAGCTTGTGTTTAGTTCTGCAAATTTGTGATGCGTGCACTACATGGAGTCCGTTCTTGGTTTTCTTCCACTGCATTTCATGTGCATGGGATGCATATTGGCTTCCAACAACCCCTGCTTCTTTTGAAAACTCGTAAGACTTACCTTCAACATGGGGTGGTGAAGCCAGGGTTGTTTGAGAGAGAGGAAGCTTCCACACACAGAAGGATGATGACTATTTTACAGAAATAATAAGAATAAGTCGGCAAGTATTTTTCCCTAGGTCCCAATTAATAGGTCAGGTAACTATCACAAAGAAATTGCTGGGGAGAAAATGAGGAACCTAACTTGTCACTACCTAAGAACATGCATACCACGCTTGCACCATAACCATAAAAAAAAAAAGTGGTCATTATTGGAGTTCCATTATAATTATTATTATTATTATTATTATTATTATTATTTATTAATGCATTTCATTAAAAAGGGCATAGCTCTAGTACACATGAAGTATACAAAATCAAAAAAGTTCAAAATTGGACCTCCATTATAATTACTTATATAGCTCAATTCTACCTAGTACACACTCAATGTCAGACTTGACACATACCAATACGATGCCTTCATAGTTCATATGATCCAGTGTCACATGGCTAAAATAGTAAATTGGGCAGACCTAACACAAAAGTTCATCCATATGAGAGCAGAGGCTGACCCAAGCTTGGACAAGTTCTCAGTACCAAACATGAGTTTGGCTGAGTCTGGCCTTAACATCACCCAGCCTGAGGTAAAACAAACCTGATGTACAAGTTTTACACACTTAGTGTTTGGGAGGGGAACAGATGTTAAAACAACAAACTCAACTAAATGCGGCATTAGTGATTAAGTGAATTCAAATTGGCAAGACTCTTCTTTCATGGTGGGTGCTTGTCTTCAACTACCCACAAAACTCTCTCGTGGGTGGGTGCGTTTGCTATAGCGGGAAGTTTTTGTTTCTAACCATCTTATCATACCACCACTCACTTTAGCATTACTGTTACCTGCAACAAACCATTTTATAGATAACAACACAAACCGAATAATATGAAAACCCATAAAGAAATATAACATGAAACATAAAGGCATAAAATTGAATTACCAATCTATCACCACAAACAAAAATGGGTTGTAAAAGGGCTCAATCATTAACATGAAAATCTTAGTTTTGCTTATTTATACCATATATCCAATGTCCCAACGTCTTCCCTTTCCCTGTCCCCAAAATGGAAAGATACTAAAAGGAACAAAATAAGAAGATTCTTTCCAGGATTGAACTACTGGGGGAGATGAGTATTTTATATCTTTTCATGTGGAGTGATATAGCTCAGTGCCATGAAAGCTTTTCTCAAACTCTACCATATTTTTTTTTAAGCAGCTCATTAATATTGTTGTTTAGAAAAAACACACTAAAACAAGAACTCTGACAACAATAGAACAATGAAAGAAATACTCCATCTTCATATAACTAGAAGAATTAATAGGAAAACTGGTTCTTTAATGGTAGTGGACAGCACTAACCTCTCGTCACCTGGTTTGCTTCCTCTAATGTCAGGAAGGACAAGAGTCGCTCCAAGATATCTTGCCACTACAACTGCATCAACAATCTGAGGAAGGCAAATACCAGGGAACAGATAAGTAAAATTATGAAGGAAAAAATATTTTTTTTATAACTACTCCGGTGTAGATAACTGATTAAAAATAACAAGTCAATGACAAAAGAGATTATTAATAAAACTGCTTGGGAAACATACTCCATGTTATAATAGAAGGTAAACCCTAATAGTTTGGAAACATACTTCTGAATGCAAATGCAGATGAAACAACTGAGATTTTTTCTCAAAAGATCATAACATTGATCAACATGTTAATAGCATCAAAAAGGATATCTTAAGGAATAGGTTACTAAACAGCCTTTTACAATGTGAATTCTTGAAGTAACAAGTACCTTTATTTTATTTTTTTTTATAAGTAATCAAAATATCATTAAAAGCGTAAGGCGTCCCTAGGTACACAGGAAGTATACAAGAGAAGCCACCAAGCTAGTAGGGGCAAAAAGAACAAGAAAATAATTATAACTAATCACCAAAGGAGAAACAAAAACAATTGTCCAAAGATACAAAATGTTGAAAATAAAGATTTAATATCCTCTCTAAAGTCCTTTCATAGCCCTCAAAACTTCTTTCATTCATTTCCTTCCAGAGATACCACAAAAGGCACGAAGCCACCATCTTCTACAGAGCAACACTCCAAGTGTTACCAGTAGTCAATCAACAAGCATACAAATCGACTATTCGTCTAGGCGTGACCCAAGGCAACTCAAATCAACTGAGAAAACATTCCAAATGGCACAAGCAACCTCACAATGAAGCAAAAGATGGTCCACGGTCTCCCCATTCTTTTTTCATAAACAACACGAATCAACCACAATTATGTGCCACTTTCGGACCTTGTCCATAGTAAGGATCTTTCCTCGGGCCACCAACCATCCAAAATTTTCTCACTTGGCTTTCACATCCTTCACCTCAACATTATAATCATCATCTTTGTTCTCATCTTTTATAGCTACAATTTTGGTCTCAAACTCCTCAACGTTGACATCAAGGAGTTTGCGTTGATGAGAAATAGAAGAAAAGTTGGCTCCAAAAGCAATTGGAGCATTGGGTATGAACTTGGACAAAAACTCGCTGATTTTTAAACCTTCATTGTTGCCAGAATTCTAAGTTATTGTGAATCCAAAGCAGAGAGCAGCCAATGATGGAAAAGTCGGCTGTACATCACAACTTTTACTATTTGTCTCATGAGGCACAATAGGAGTAAAAGATGTATGGGAAAAAAAAAATTACTGAGCTCTTTAAGATGCAAATAAATTTCAACTTGTAGTATTCAACTTGAGCTTTAAGTAGAGCTACTCATTCAAGTGCATTGTATCATTCGAGATATCAACTTCCAGATCTGGGATTTGTTTGCAAGTGACATTAGCCCTCTGAACTAGAATGGCGAAAAGATGGGTTATCTTTCACTTTGATAACAATATGATGTTTGTTGTAGGCATATGGTTTATTTAGTGGATAATAGCTAGGAACAATACATAGGCTTTTGCGGTTTTGATAAGGAAAGGGAAAGAGGGTTGATTTAGGGTTGCAATGAGGAAGAAAAAAAAAAGGAATTTTGTAGCTATTCAGGGGCTGCATGAACAGTGATGTGTATGGTAATGGTGTGGCCGAGAAAAATTAAGAAATAAGGGAAGAACCCTCTACGCACCCGTCTCAAAACTCAAATCACTCAAGCATTCCACTAATCAAACATCTGAATTTGTTGAAAACAACTGAATTCTTTTGATTACATCTAAATTTTGTGAGTACAATGAAGCGTATTTATATAAACTTTTACATAACCTACTAGGGCCAGGAATACTAATTTGACTGGTAAATTACCGATCTAATAAAATCCAATAAAAGGCTAACTTGGACTCAAAGAAAATAAATGCAAGATACATAATAACTCCTAACCATCACTTAATGAAGCAATAACCCAGATTAACAATTTTTCTCAACTGTGGAATCTTAAGTATTTGACCTTCAAAACCATATAAGACTTGATGCAATATGATGTTGCACTTGAGTTGCAAAATAAATCATGGAATCCATGAAGTTGCAAACTTGGATTGAGAATCTGACTTGTTGGAGAATCATAATATGGGAGAATAAGAAGAGAAAGAAGTTTAAGTTTAATTTTTTTTAATAAGTAATCAACAAATTGTATTAAAAGCGTGAGAAGTTTAAGTTTAATTAAACAAATCAGAAGACAAATATCATAAAGAAATGATGGGCACTTCTTGACGCCAAGAAGTTTAGATGTTATGAATTGAAGGTCAAGATGTAAAGCCTGTTTCTATGTACACAACCAACTAGTTCATCAGCTCAGACTGATTTTAGTTACTGAGCTCACCATGAAAAACTAAAGAATGGGTCTTTTGAGTTGTCTTCCTGAATTTGTGCCAGCACACAAGATAACCTCATTAAGACTCTAAATTTCTCATATGTACTTCACAAACACAAAGGAAATGGCAGTAGCATAATTACTGACATCTATATAGTTATTTATAACTACCACTACAAATAAATTTTTGCACTTATAAAGTATGATATATGAAAATACACTATGTTTTTCCATTGATTTTTTAGTTAAATAAAAGACAACGTCTGGACAAACAACATTATTAAAAATAAATTTTTTGGCTGTCAGACAAAAACACTCAACTAAGTGATACATCCAACGTTACAATGCAAGAACTCAGTCTATTAATCAGAAATGTTAATTGCGCTACCTGTGAGACATGGTACTCAGGGCCATTAGTTAATGAGAAAGTGACAAAACCGTCCGTGGGCTCTACATCGTCTGCAAAACAAAGCAGCGGATGAAAATTTTCGTTAATGTCCCTCCCATATAAATATGAAAGTATTGGTCGCTTTCTAAGTAGTAAATCAAACGTTACCCAGAACCGGCTTATCCCAACACGGTTTTAGTTGTTGGTCGTCCTCCTTCCAAAGCCCCCCATTCCTTTTCGAAAGAGAAACAAGACCCTGCTCCCCAAGTTCACCACCATCTAAATTAACATTGCTTGCGCCGCCTGGAAGTTTTTCCTTTAAGAGAAAATCGGTCACTCATTGTGAGAAAACAAACAAAATTCAATTAAATTTTACGTGAATTCATCTAGAGCTTGCAGCTCTTGGCGACGGCAAAAATGCAGATCGATAAAATTCAAAAGGAAGGAAAAATAAATTATTGCTCTTGTTGCTAAATAAATTTAAGAAAACGAAAAATCTTGAACTTATATGAAAATTTTGATCAGATTATACAGGTACAAATCTGAAAAGTTCAATTTTCTTTTATTTGCATTCTCTTCTCTATTTTTCCCACCAAACAAACAGAGATGGAGCAAATAATTCTGTCAAAATTCACATACAACACATATCCCACGAAAAAAAAAAATGCAACAGGAATATATGGTTTGAAGTGAAATGTGAAACAGATCAGATGTAGAGAAAGTAACAGTATACAATGAAATAGGATTGGATCAGAGAGAGAGAGAGAGAGAGAGAGAGGTTACTTCGGCAGAATCAAAATGGTCACGCTTGATCATGTTCCCGAGCATCACGAACATGGTGAGCGTGAGTATCCCGGCCACCACTTGCCTCAAGTCCACCCCCATTGTCTCTCTCTCTCTCTCCCTCCCTCTCCCTCCCTCTCACCTGATTTAGGTTAACAAGGATTTGGTATAGGAGAGCGAGTGACTGTTTCTGTGGTTCTGGAAGCTGAAATGGAAAGCTTAACACCCAAAGGGCTTTGAGTTCCCTATTTACACCACCGACACTCTCTCCCGTGAAAATGATGGAGCGCCCTCCCTAAAAAATTCCTGTTTTCTTTCTTTTTACCGTCTATTTTTTCTAATGGAGGGACCGACCTCTCTCTTCTTTCAAGTTTCAACTAACTAATTTCTTGCTTTTCAAAAAAAAAAAAACGTTGAGTTTGTGGGTGGGCGACCACTACAATGGATTGGACCCCGAGGGTCTTCGGGTGAGGTGCAACAAACCCCCGAGACTGTTAGAGGTGGCCATAGATTCAACGTCTAAGTTTTTTTTTTTAGTTTGAAAGAAAATTAAAAAACATAATATTAGGAGTTTTGTTTTGTTTAGAAAACGTTCTCTATCTTTTGGGATAGTTATTCCTTTAAGTGTTTAGCAGAATTCATCTTTGTAATGGAATAACTATTATTAGGGATAGGCTTTTATCAAATAAAAGAAAAAAATAGTTATTCTATATGACTAAACTGACTAGTCATTCTATCCAACGACCTATTTTGTAAATCAATTGAATCCTTAATATAATGACACAAATTTTCTACAAATTGATTTATAGAAAATTGCTTATAAATTAGCCTTTAAAAATATCGTATAAGAAGTACATATTTTTTTAATAGTATATTCTTCTTACATTTTTTTTAATGGATTAAATACCTTATATACACCTATGTGGTTTAATTTTTATTTTTTTTATTTTTTACCCTCTGGATTTTTACTTTTTATCACATGAGGTACCTCTGAATTGTCTAAAGACGAAAATTGTACCTTCGTCAAAATTTCGTCCAAAATTTGACGAAATGTCACGTCAGTACCAATCACGGTTTAACACGTGTCTATATAATTAATTAAAAAATAATAATTTTTTAAAAATTAAAAAATTATATTTAATTAAATTAAAAAAAAATAAAAAATAAAAACTTTTGGAGGTAGCTACGCCATTTGGGGTGGCTGACCACCCACTTTGGCGATGGGGTTGGTCCAGCCACCCTCAGATTGACGGGTCTGGGGTGGTTCCTCATGGGCCTTGGGGGTGGGCCAAAAAAAAAAAAAAAAAAAAAAAAATTGCCGAAAAGCCCTTGGCAGTGGCCTAACCACTCCCATAGACCATGGGGTAGCGGCCCATGGGGGGCCACGCCACTCCCAATCTGGCCAGATGGGGGTGGCCAGGCCACCTCCCAAATGGCCACCCCAAATTTTTTTTTTCTTTAATTTAATAAAATATAATTTTTTAATTTTTTAAATAATCATATGGACACGTGTCAAAACTTGTGATTGATACTGATGTGGCGCTCTGTCAAATTTTGGACGGAAATATCATCTCCTTAGAAAAACTAGAAATACTTAATGTGACAAAAAATAAACACTAAGAGGTAAAAAACAAAGATAGTTAAACTACAAGAGGAATAAGGTATTGAATCCTTTTTTAATAGTTTAAAAGACACTTGTCATTTTTAGATGCTAATTTTATTTTATTTTTTGACATTTTAGGTGCTAATTTTTGTAGAAAATTTATGCCCTCATTGCAATCAATTAAGTATGAAGTAAGGGTAGTTATTTAATTACCATATTTACACATGATGGAGTCTTGAAATGGAGATGATAATATTTGATATGGTGCAAATGACGCATGGCATAAAGTAATGATACCCCCGGGCCCCACCAAGGAAGTAGGATAACTTGTATGTGGAACAAGCAGAGTAGACTAGTATTACTCCTTTTTGTGCAAACAAATTGCTGAAATCAAGGGAGTTGGGAGAAAGAGGCTAAGTCTGATGGCGTCGTGGCGACCACCACGGACATTGGGTTGAACTCTACCTTTCTTGGAATATAATTAATATAATTAATATATTTATATATATTATGACTCCAAAATTTCAGTAACTTATTCTGATAACATAGAAATTAGGAGAAATTTTATAAAATTTCTCACGTGTTTTGAAAGTGATTTTAAAGTTAAAAAACTCTTAATTAAGATGTAAGGGTTGAATTTTTAATTTCTTTCGATTACAAATTTCTATTAAAAACTTTTGTTAATTTTTGTCAAAATTTGTAAAATAATCATATTTTTTTATTAGAAAAATAAAATAAAAAATTATGAAGATTTAGAATTTTATTTTATTTTTTATATAAAAAAATGTATTATTTTTGCAATTTTTTTATTTTTTTATTAAAAAAAAAACAAAACATAAGTTTTTTGGGAATTTCAACAAAAATTAACCGAAAATCTAAACGAAATTGAGTAATTGAAAGAAATTAAAAATTCGATACCTTTAATTTGGAGTTTTAAACTTTAGAAGTAGTGTCAAAACGAGTGAAAGTTGATAAGAATTTTCTAAACTTTTTCCTAAAAATTAATATATATTAGTAATAATAACATAATAATATTGGATTACCATGTGCTTGGTTAAGGATTAGCTAGATTCGGATCCAAAGCAGTCAAGCCGGTGACTGCGCCTTGATTCTTCCATATACTACTATTTAATTGATTCAGATGGTATGCCATGTGAGACCTCTTGTTTTATCCACACTTTTATATATATATATATATATTACTTTTCTAATGCTTGTCATTTTTTTAATCCTGAGATAATGTTTGCGAAAAAAGCGGGGATGACTCATTTTTAGGAGTTTCAAGAGAGAGCCTACGTAACGGCATCCAATTGTAGGAGTATCCTCTAAAGTGAAGGACGGAGTTTCCGTGCAATAGAAAAGTAGGAGTAGATTTTATTTGTTCAAACAGATGTTTCTGACTGTTTAAATGCTGTTCTATTTGCATTATATTAATCATTAATGGACCAAATTGTCGATCTTTTTTTTTTTTTTTTTTAATTGTGACTGATTTCATTAAAATCAACCGAGCTTACTCGTGATACACGGCTTCGCGAAAACAATCTGGAATAGACTCATTCCACAACATATCCTCACCTATGACTAAAGCCATACGTGCAAGCCTATGAGCAGCTATATTTGCTGAACGTTTAACATGACTAAACTGCCATTGTTGTCCGTTTGAGAGAATATCTTTGACATCATCAATTAAATGCCCATATTTCCACCAACAAGGACCTTCTTTTTGCAGATCTTGAATCACCTGTAATGCATCACCCTCCACTACTACCTTTTGCATCCCCAACTGATTAATTAGTGCTGCAGATTGCCATGCTCCCATTGCTTCTGCTACGGCAGGGTCTGAAATATGAGGTCTGGTCATGCACTGAGCAACCAATAAAACACCCTCCTGATCACGAACTACTATACCCACTCCCATCCGTCTCCCTTTCTTATCTAATGATGCGTCCCAATTGAGCTTTAACCATCCACACGGAGGTTTCTCCCATCTCATTTCCAGTATTTCCTCAGTTTGCGACATACTCCGTGTTGGCCTACTTTCTGCTACCTTAAACATTTCCAACTGATCATGAGCAATTCTATTGACTGTCGAAGGGGAAGCAAACTCATCTTCAAAGACATATCTGTTCCTCCTAAACCATACCTGTCTTGCCACAAAATAAAACTGCTGCATATCTTCTTCTTCCAACCGGCTCATGAGCTTCTCTACAATATTGATAAAATCATCTTCATCACTTGTACTCTTCTGGATTCTCATCATATTTTCCAACCAGACATCTTTTGCAGCCGGACAACTCCATAGAACATGACCCACTGTTTCCGGAACAATACCACACACTGGGCACAACGGATCTGAAGCTATACATCGCTTGTGTAAATTTTCCTTCGTAGGCAATATATTCGTACATGCTTTCCAAAGAAAAAGAGCCACTGCTCTTGGAATTCGTATCTTCCATATAGCCTTCCATAGATCTCCCATACTGGTGTTAGAAGAACAGCACCCCTCTTCCCTGTCACGTCTCTGTTTTGACCAATGATATGCACTCCTTATTGTGTACTCCCCATTCTTACTGCCCACCCACCTAAGTTGGTCTGGTTGATAGTTCGGACAAATAACCATTTCCCCAATTTTCCTAGCTTCCTCCTCAGAGAACATCTCCTCAATTAGGCTCGTATTCCACCCATTAGTATTACTATCTATAAGATCACACACTCTTGCTCCTTCATTTAGTACCCTGACTGGAGATTGAATTGCATAAGTTGAAGGAGAATCCAACCATCTATCCTCCCAAATATTTATTGAGCACCCATCCCCAACTCTCCACACCAACCCTTCCTTTAGCAATTTTTTAGCATTCCAAATACTTCTCCATGCATAAGAAGGAGACCTACCAAGAGGAGTTTCCAAAAAATTACCAGTGGGATAATATTTTTCTTTATAAATTTTTGCCACTAAGGACTCCTTATTTTTAAGCAACCTCCACCCTTGTTTCGCCAATAATGCCATATTAAAATGTTCAATGTCCCTAAACCCCAACCCACCTTTCTCCCTTGTTCTACCCATTTTCTCCCAACTCATCCAGGCCATTTTTGAATCATTCTCCTTATTTCCCCACCAAAACCTTGACATCATAGAGCTAATATCATTGCACAAAGTCTTAGGTAATTGGAATACACTCATAGTATATGTTGGAATTGCTTGAACTCCTTCAAAAGAATCTCCTTCCCAGCTTGGGAAAGAAATTTTTCTTTCCACCCATACATACGATCCCATATTCTTCCTTTTATCCCCTCAAAAGCCTTCATCTTAGACCGACCAATTATAGCTGGCAACCCTAAATACTTCTCATATCTCCTTGTAGAACTAACCCCTCCAATTGACAGAATATGTTCCTTTGCCTCCTCTCTTGTATTCCGACTGAAGAATATAGCTGTCTTGTTTCTATTGATCTTCTGGCCCGACGCTTGCTTATAATCCTCCAACACAGCCTGTACATGTAGCCACTCAAGAGTGTTTGCCTTACAAAAGAGGAGGCTATCATCAGCAAAAAAGAGATGATTTAGCCTCGTTCCTCCTCTAGTAATAGGTAAACCTGAAAATCTTCCATCTCTTTCCGCTTTGTTAAGGAGAGTAGTTAACCCTTCACCACACAATAAAAAGAAAAAGGGAGACAAAGGGTCCCCTTGTGGGGACAATATTGCCATAGGGCTAACCATTAATTAGCACAGAATACGTCACAGTCCTAATACAAGTCATACACAAAGAAATCCATTTCTCTGCAAAGCCAAGCTTTCTCATTACCGCCTCCAAAAAATCCCACTCAACTCTATCATAAGCCTTACTCATGTCGAGTTTGAGAGCCATATACCCCGTCTTCCCTTTCATCCTCACATCCATAGTATGTAGAGCCTCAAACGCTACGAGGATGTTGTCCGTAATTAATCTTCCCGGGACAAATGCACTCTGATTAGGAGAAATTATTGAAGGCAAAACCTTCTTCAACCTATTTGCTAGAACCTTAGCAATTAACTTGTAGAACACATTACATAGGCTTATAGGACGATATTCAGAAATACATTTAGGATTATTGATTTTTGGAATCAAAGCTATATATGTGTTATTGATTCCACTATCAAATATTCCTTCATTCAGAAAAGATAAAACAGCACTACTAACCTCTTCTCTAACAAGAGACCACGATTCTTGATAAAAGCAAGCTGCGAAGCCATCGGGACCCGGAGATTTCATCGGTTGCATTTGGGACAAAGCCAAATCAACCTCTGCTGCCTCAAACCACCGAACCAGCCTCCCATTCATGCAATCTGTCACTTCGGCTCCATGGACTCCAGGACCTCCGCAACTCCATTTGTCCCACCTGATGTGAAGAGTCCTTCGTAAAAATTGACAAAGGCTTTAGCAATCTCTTCCGGCTTTTTCCACTCCCTCCCCTCTTCATCTTGGATCTTTTGTATTTGATTTATCTTCCTTCTATGGCTTGCCCACGCATGGAAAAAAGACGTATGTCGATCTCCCTCCTTAAACCAATGTTGCTTGGCCCTTTGTTTCCATTTGTGGTCTTCTTGCTCCATAATGTAATCAATCTCCTCCTTGAGTCTTGTGATTTCTTCCCTATCCGCTAGAACCTCATCACGTTGCAGCTCTTCCAACCTCTTTGTTTTCTTTTTTAGTTCCTCATCAGTATTTCCAAACTTACACCTACTCCACCTTGACAAATCTCCCTGGCACCGCCCAAGTTTAGAATATACATTGATTACCGGATTTTCTACTAACCCAATCCCTTCCCAAGCATCATGAATAATGGTACTACACTCTTCGTCTAACATCCACTTGGCCTCAAATTTAAATCCCTGCTTACTTCTTACTTTTTCCTCCCCAAATTCTGTACAATCAATTAATAATGGTTTATGATCAGATGTACAACCAGCTAACACATGAACAACCACCTCCTTAAACATACTTCTCCACTCCTTATTAGCCACAGCACGATCTAATCGTTCTTTTGTGAATGTACCATCACTCCGTCCATTCGTCCAGGTATATTTGGATCCTATACAACCCATATCACTCAAATGGCATTCTTCTAAAATTGATCGAAACTCCTCCATTTGCCCATCCCTTCGTAAAGCAGACCCCACTTTCTCACCTTGATTTATTATTTCATTAAAGTCCCCCACACACAACCAAG
The DNA here is from genome assembly GCF_901000735.1 of Corylus avellana. Classification (NCBI taxonomy): domain Eukaryota; kingdom Viridiplantae; phylum Streptophyta; class Magnoliopsida; order Fagales; family Betulaceae; genus Corylus; species Corylus avellana. The sequence continues at coordinate 16,351,473 of NC_081547.1, forward strand.
GTTGCGGAGAGAAAGATTGAAGATGATTTAACAAGGCCCATGATTCTTTTCGCTTCGCACTCTCCGGATGTCCGTAAAACCCAGTGAATTTCCACTACACTCCCCCATCCTTATCCTTCACAACCGCATTTATATGCCGCCTTGTGTAATTTTGAATTTCCACATTCATCTCCATTTTCCACATTAAAGCTAATCCCCCACTTCGCCCCACCGGTTCTACAATGAACAGGCCAACAAAACCAAGCTTAACTCGCATAAATTCCATTTGTTTTTTCCTAGTTATTGTTTCCATCAGAAACAACACCCCGGGTTTCTTCTCCTTAACCATTTGGCCAAGGTCACGAACTGTCCGACGGTTCCCAAGCCCTCGGCAATTCCAACTTAACAGCCTTCGCCATTTCATTGATGCCTGAGCAGAAAACGAGATCCATATTTTCCTCCTTCATTTTCTTCACTGGTTGTTCCGGTTCTCCTATCTCACTCTGTTTTTTCCTCTTACTACCCACCCCATCAAACTCTCCTCCAGCATCATTCTGTAATGGGGAAAAAACACGAGCTCTCCTCTTCCAAGACTTCATATTAGAATGACCCCCTCGACTCTGCACCTCAGCTTTTCCTTTTCCCTTCTTTCCCCCCTTCTCGCAGTCCACCCAGCCAAAGTACTTTTGTTTTCAGATTCTGAGACACTCCCCTTCGGTTCTACCACGTATTCCATACGTGTAAATGCTCTATCCATAGGGATGATATCATCCAGCTGTAAATTATTCTCCAGCACCAAATTTTCAACCATTTTGTCACCCATCATGACTCCCCCACTCCACACAGATTCTATTATTGGACTCTTCCCGAAGTGCTTGCCAAGTGTCCCTTTTTCCACATCATCTTCATCATGTAACTGCATGCTTGTATTTTTTGAACGTGTCTTCCCTCTTATTTTTTTCTTTGTACTTACATGAATATCTTCTTTATAAAATTTTCCCATTTCCTCCTCATTATGCACCTATTTTCCGCCCCCACTAACACCCATCTCCGAATCTGCACTGCCTCCTTCGTCATAGAATTTTGTTTGGGAATTGGGATTTCCCCCATCTCCGGATCTGCTCTTCGCCGGACTAACTCCACCGCTTGGACTCCCCTTTGCTTCTTCCTGGCCTGAAAAAGAGTCATTCCCACCGTTCCCCTGTCTCGTAAAGCCCTGACTCGAATTCCCCTGTCGTTTTGGAAGATTGGCCCTCAACCATGTATCCCATTGCTTCTCTCCATTCCCCTTGAGTGTCCGCCGGTGCATTGCTTCAGGACAACCTTTCTTCCCATGAATCACACGACCACAATGGAAACAAAACATTGGGAGTTTTTCATATTTTAAAAACACCCAGTAAGATTTTCCACCCACCGATAAATCACGTCCTCGCTCCAAAGGATTAGATAGATCAATCGTGACCCTAATACGAAGGCACCGACCCCACCCAGCACCATCTCCTGCTACATCGACGTCCTCCAGATCCCCCAACGACGCACCAATTTTTGAACCAATACCACTTGTCATACATAACAAAGGCATGTCATGAATCTGTATCCAGAAAGGGGACTTCATAAAAACCATTTGAGATGGTGGACATTGCCCATCGAACTCATTCAAAACCAACATCTGTCGATCAAATGACCATGGCCTTCCTGCCATCACCCTGCTTTTATCTTCCTCTTCCTCAAACTCGAAAAGCCATAGATTATCCTGTAACTCTTTGAAAACCATCGTTCCCGCCATTCGCCAAACTCTAGACATCACCGATTAGAAGGCTTCTCGATTAACTGGTTTTTCCGCCCAAAGTTTCCCTACCAAACATCGAAAACCAACTTCCCTTACTCTAGCAATCTCCCCTTCTGTAACTATTATCCCTTTCTGTTCCCCTCCCATCAATGAAATCTTACTACACAATCTCTCCATATCAATCGCCATAGTCTCTACTGCCGTTACCTCCTACCTTCCTCGATCACCGTGCAAGAAGAAGTTAAAAACCCTCACCTGTACGTATTCTCAGAGAGAAAACCCAGAGAGAGTCCTTTCCTATTTAGCTTTTTTTAAAAACCATGTTCACCAAATTGTCGATCTTAAAAGTTAAATGTTGCTTACAAATCTAAATGTGGCATGTTGAACCATTTTAAAACAAACCTTTTTGAGCTCTACAAGTCTACAAGAAAAAAAAGCTCCTCCCTGTTTTCTCCCTCAAGAAAACTCCCCTCCGCATGCCATGGGAGGAGGGAAGCAAATTCATGCCACCCTCCTCCTCCTCCTCCTCACCCTCCCATCCTTCTCCCCTCCTCCTCCCCTTCCTACCCCCCTCTTTTTCCACCTCTTTGGAGGCCCCCGGCTTGCTAGAGTTCTCTCTAGCTTCCCCTGCCTCAGAAGAGGCAAATACTACTGAGGCCCTATCTGCCTCTTCTGAGGCCCTATTCCATGGATCTAAACCATTTTCACAATCAACACCGGCCTTCCTCCTCTATTGTGTTCTCTGTTGGTTCTGTCAAGGATTCCATATCAAATTTTTCAAAAATTAGATCTGCCTCCCGCCACTAGTCCCAGCTTATCACGTGCCACTTCACTATGCTCCCCGTCGCCATCGGCCTCCATAGACTCTTGTCGCTCCTCCATTGGACATCCACGCGCCGGAGTGTGGCTTGCACGCACAAACGAGTGGATCTCACACGCCGACGTGTGGAGTGTCTCTTTCTGTGCGTGACGGCCTTATGCTTTCCCCCCGTTGAATACCGTTGCTACTGCTGGTCTCCTGTGGCGGTTTCTTGTCTCCGATTTACCATCGCCGGCGTGTGGTCTTCATGCGCCGGCGAGTGGCCTGCATGCACCAGCCATCTTTTGTCTCCTCCACCACGGACGTCTTTGTTTTGTGGGTTTAGTTATTGTTTTGTCACTGTTTTTTAATTTCCTTGTAATCTTGTTGGTTTTTCCTATGTATCTCTCCTTGTGTTTCTTTGTTTTTGTTGTAGCTTTAGGGCATTAAATGCCCTTACCACCAATTATGGTGCTCTCTCAATCTGATTGCAAAATGTTTTGCGGTGTTCTTTGAACTCTATGCTGGTATCTCATTCTGTTGGCTTTGATTCGACCGTTATTAGTGTCTTCTCCGTTGTTGTGGCTATAATACCCCGAAAATTAATTAACTGATAATTAACTTCATGATTCGTCTCCCAGCCTTATCCCGCAAGGAACAAAACTCATGGATCTCTACTCCTCAAAAAGAGGACACTAAGTAGCGAAAACATTAAGATTCTATCAACATTAATCATTACAACCAAAACATCTACCAAGAATCATCACAGTAGCTCAAATCATACTATACATATCATCGTTACAATGGCTCCATGCTATACCTTAATATACAAGAATGCATCAAACTCTTAAGTCACCCAAAAATACTAGTTACCATGAGCACTTGCCTAATCTCACAATAAGTTCTCAAGCATCACCCAGATCAAGTCCTCTACAATAACTGTATGCTTTGTGGTATCCATCTTCTGCTAAACTATCTATAACAGCACAAATATACGTATGGGGGAAAAGAGGAAAAGAATACAAGGGTAAGTCCAATGACTTAGTGAGTATAAATGCACATGACGTACATGTCATTAAATTATAAACTCAGTTGTTTATAAAGCATATACAACATTATGAGGTGAAAATTTATCATTGATGTAATATAGATATAATATATGTTGTAATATAAGAATCATATCATAGTTCAAACCGTATGGTTTACCTAAGATATTACATATTTCTAGTAGGGTAGACGCTGTCCCGAGGGACCTGTAATACAATATCGGTGCCCCGGATATTGTACACTACCATCTATCACTAGCAGCCGGACCGAGTCCGACCTCGGGCCCACACTACTAATGATGTCTGTCTTGTAGTGACCAACCAATCAAACATGGCTACGCCGATCATGACTAACCATTGGATCCAAGGCCCATATAAACACACACATTTGACCAATAAAGCTAACCTGTATAGTAAGCCCATGGCCGTTATCCTGCACGTATCGGTGTACACATGTCATACAATGCAATTAATCTTATTTGTCTTTTATATGTATGCTTTTACAAGTCTCATCATTTGATTATCTTGTTAATCAATATTCATTTTCACAAAATAGAGTTCACAGTAATCCAAAATGAATTTCAAGAGAGTTGTAAATATGCATGTTTAATATATATAAAATAGTCTTGCAATGCGGGAAAAGTAACCACAAGTATTCATGTGAGTTTGTACTCATTTGTGTCGTAAGGCTCGTCTATAAAATCTTTTTGAGGCTCCATAACCTTGAAATCTAAGAAGAGACATATTATTAGTTCTAAACTCAACCTAAAGCAAACCTTAGACCTAAATATATCCAAAACACACTTTCTGCCTAACCATCAAACATTCGATCAAAGAGGCGTGAACGTTCGGCCACGACATCGAACATTCAGGCAGAGGTACTGTAACGCCCCCAAAACTGGCCTTGACCAACCTGGCAGGATTACTGGCAATTACCAATTTTATCCAACTAGTGGCTAAATGGTTCCCCACCATCAGACTTAGTGCATAGGAATGTGAAATAAATATTAGAAGTCTATTAATCATTAAAGGGACAAGTATAATTCTCAATTTAAAAACATTGAGCATCTAATACTAAAATAAAGCAAACCTGATAACAACATGAAGATCTTAAGGCAAGGTCTGACGTAGCAACCATACCACTCTTGGATTCTAGAAACAGGCTCCCGATAAGAATAATAACCGCGTAAGTATAACGACTTAGTAAGTAAACCCCACAATAGAGTATAACATGAGTACATTATTATTAAACATAAATAAATGTGTAGTTTTGGTAAAGGTTTGAAAAGAGGTGTTGTGTCCGTTAATACACCGTAAAGTATTGTTTGGTTAATAAAAGAGTGGTGTACTCCCGGCGGCAATCACATAAGTATTTTAATGTAGCAAAACTAATGCTTATAGGTTGTAACTATCATATATGGTCTACTCAAGATATTACCCCTTCTTAGCAGAGTTGGCGCTGTCTTGAGGGGCCTGTAATACAATGTCGGTGCCCCTGACCATTGTACGCTACCGTCCATAACACTAGCAGCCCGACCGAGCCCGACCTCGAGTGGCTCACGCTACTAGGGACCTAATCCTGTAGTGACCAACCATTAGGCATGGCTGCACCGGTCATGAAACCATTGGATCCAAGGCCCATACAGCACACACATTTGACCATAGAATCAAGTCTATATAGTAAACCCATGGCCATTATACCGCACGTACCGGTGTATCATGTCATACAATGCATCGTATCAACCAGTTATTAAGCAGTTACCAAGTTATACAAAAATATAGACATGCTCATATTATACGCGTACTCGGTCAGCTAACATATCACACATTTTAAAGGAAAATGTTTACTTACCTTGTATGCTGGCTCGAGTCCTCCGACATCACAAATCCTTGCTAGAATGAAACACAACTCATCATTATAAGCAGTATTAGAAAACTCTACGAGATTCCATCTAACGAAAAGGGTTGTTAAGCCTTTGGACCATATTTTTGGGGCTAAGGAGGCGTGTGACTTGCTCTCTGGGCAAGCGTTCGGCTAGGGAGCTAGGGTTTGGCCAAAAGCCCTCAAAATGGGTTTTAGGCTTCTATCTAAGGCTATGAGTTGGTATTTCTCTTCTTAGGCTTTAAATAGACACATGTATCGTAAGAAAACACATTATCATGCAACACAAAGAATCAAAGAGGTGTTTAAACCCTTTCAAAAACATTTCTTCCTCCTTTTTAAGAAATAGGTATTCAACCTTAACAAGGCATCTTTAGAATTTGAAATACTTAAGAAAACAATAAGAATAACATGAAAGTTATGGAAATGGGCAAAGGGTTACCTTAGAAGATGGAAACTCCTCCAAATCTCCTCCTTCTCAAAATCACTCCTTATACTAGGTTTTAGGGTTTCTTGGGTGTAGGAAAGGCTAAAGGTTGAATGAGGGCTTTATATAGGGGTTTGGGGTGTGCCTTGGTCTGGAAAAGTAGATAATGGGTTAAAAATGCTTTTCAAAGTTAAGGATTTAGTTACACATGACTATGAAAATAAATACCGAAAACAAATTGCTAAACATTAAACCTTAAATAAAAAAGAAATAAATTAAAGGTATAAATACATGGAGAGAGAAGTTCAGGAGCCTTGCGGTAGTTCTTTCCTCTCTTCTCTGCTCTCCCGCGGCAAAGCTCTTGCGGTGCACCCCCTTTTCTTTTCTGCATGTTCCTTATATATATCGGGAATCAATTGCATTAGTCTCTGGTTTTTCCAGCAAAAGAAAGGGTTTCTTCTTTTTATGTGGGCCCACGTTACACATATTCAGCTTGCATATTGAGAGAGTCCCAACTCGTGGGTCCCACCTTGCCATGCACCAATATCCTTTCTCTTGCTTTGTCTTCTTGTGTCATTTCTTCTTATGCTTTTTCCCTTTCTTCTTACAAATTGGTATCTGTCACTCATGGCCCACGTGTATGGCTTCACAAATTCATGAGAAAGTCTCTTTGGGCTTTCTTTTCTTTATGGTCTTAGTCCCTTCTCTTCTTTGCCGTGGCCCATACCTTAGTTTCTCCTTTTAAGTTTTAACCCACCAACGGATGCCTTATTCTTTCTCAATATGCATAGCCACAGTGTGCATTCCTTTTATAATTTTTTATTTCTTTTCCTTAATTCGCATTTTTTCCTTAGCAACCTGCAAAACACTAAAATCACAAAACTGACCCAAAACATTGGATTATAATAAAGCTAAAGGATTAACAAATTCAAATACATGAGCCCAAATATGCAATATTTGGCACTCATCACCTGCCCCACCCCACCCAGCCCCGCTGATAAGCACTTAAAAGGAAAAAAAAAAAAAAAAAACCCTAGATCCTCCTAATTCTAAATTTCTAATCTAGCTGTTGGAGCTCTCACTCACTCTTGTCACTTCTCTCTCGCCGCTCCTCTTCAGTCTTCTCTTCTCTTCTCATTCTCACTCTTGCTGCTCCTCTTCAGTCCTAGAGCACTGACCTTGCCGTCGCTCCCAAGTTTCTCTCTCATCTCTCCCTCTCTCTTTCTCTGGGAAGTGAACTAATGCTCTCTCTCTCCCTCTCTCTCTCTCTTTCTCTCTCTCACAAACTCACAGTGACCTTCGTGACGGAATCAAGCTGCGTCTCTCACCCCTTGACCTCAGGTAAAGAAATATATATTTTTTTTCTGATTATATTTTTGGTCTGATTATGTTGGGTTGGGTCTGATTATAAGTCTACAATTTAAAAGAAATCTATAAATTCATGTTTTTGGTCTGATTATGATTGAGTGTTCCCTCCACACACCCGTTTTTGGTTTGATTTTTGGTTTGTGAGAGTCTGACTGTCTGAGACTGTGACTGTGAGTAGGTAAAAGAAAATGTAAATGTCAATTAATTATTGGTTCCCTATTTTATAAGTTGTTGATTTTTTTTCCACTTATTGTAGACTCATGGATGGTCATGCAACTAGTGGTATTGGTTCTAGTTCTGCTTCATCTACTCCTTGTCTTTGTGATAGTACTATGCCCCCCATTGATAATGCTAATGTTTGATGTGTTGGTGTTGGCACTCAAAACCCTAGTTCAACTCTCCCACCAAAACCTAAAAAATCTGAGCAAACATCAATGGTTTGGGAACATTTTACCGAGGTAGAGGGGAGTGATCCTAAGGATCCTAAATCATAATGCAAGTATGTAAAAAATTGTTTAGTTGTCACACTAGAAGGCTAGGTACTTCATCCATGCTTATGCATTTGAGAAATACTTGCAAAAAATATCCCGGTAGGCTTGATAAAGATGATTGGTCACAATCAAAGTTAAGTTTTGAGGTTAGGAGGGAAGAACAAATGGCAGTGGGTGAAAGGATCTATTGGTAATTTGGTGATTATGAAATACAATGCTACGAAAATAAGGGAAGCAATTGCTAAGATGATAACTAAGGATGAGTTGCCATTTTGGTTTTGTGGAAGGTGAAGAGTTTCAGGATTTCATGAAGACAGTTGAGCCCTAGGTTTCTAATTCCTTCTAGTTATAGTGTGATGAAGGATTGTGTTAAGCTCTTCATGTCTGAGAAGGAAAAGTTGAGGGTAATGTTCATGACAATTGGTGCTCAGGTTTTTCTTACCACTGATACGTGGACTTTGGTGCAAAACCTTAATTACATGGTAATCATCTCTCGTTTTATTGATAGTGATTGGAATTTACACAAAAGAATTTTAAACTTTTGTTTAATTCCTAATCACAAAGGTAATACCATTGGGGAGAAGATTTTGTCGTGTATGCTTGAGTGGGGTGTTCATAACATTTTCACTATCACAGTTGACAGTGCTATTTCCAATGATGCCGCTTTGGAATACGTGAAGAGGAAAACTTGTAATAAGGAGGGCGCCATATTAGAGAGCTAGTTCATGCATATGAGGTGTTGTGCATACATACTAAATCTTATTATGAATAAGGGTTTGAAAGAGGTTGATGACTCCATTATGAGGGTTAGAAGTGCGGTGAAGTATGTGAAGTCTTCACCTGCAAGATTTGAGAAGTTTAAGGTTTGTATTGAAAGAGAACAACTTGTTTTCAAGGGTTTATTGTGTCTTGATGTTCCACCTAGATGGAACTCTACATTTTTGATGTTCGAAGGTGTTGAAAAATGTCGAACTACTTTCCAACTTATGGAAGAGTTTGATAAAAAATTTAAGCCTACGTTGACTCAGGAAAAGAATGAGAAAAATGGTTTGGGACCTCCTACTTTTGTTGATTGGAATTGTATTAGGATTTTTCTCAAGTTTCTCAAACTTTTTTATGATGCCATAATGCAACTTTCGGGGTCTTTGTATTGTACATCTAATATGTACTTTCAAGAATTGGTGGCATTCCAATGCATACAATAGTATATTGATAATGGTGATTATGTATTGAGTGTTATGGTGGAGAAGATGATGACGAAGTACAATAAATATTGGGGGGATCTTGATAACAATGATAAGGTTAACGTGATAATGTTTGTTGCAGTTATACTTGATCTACGAACCAAATTGGGGTCAATAGAATATTGGTTCAAAGATGTTCTTGGTGCCAATAAATGTAATGATATGATGAAAAATTGAGGTGCATTCTTAACAAATTATATGATCACTACAGCTTCGGAGAGAGTTCATCTCAAGTTCAACATGGTAGTGAATTGCCTCAAGGTTCCTCAATGAAAATAGAAGAAAATGAGAATGCTAACATTTACTTCATGAATAGGTTTCATAAGTACCTAACTTCTAAAAGTTATATTGAAAGCAAATTGGAGATATATCGATATTTTGATGGAGGATGTTGAAAAAGCGAATACGAATTTCGATATTTTAATTTGGTGGAAGGTGAACTCAACCAAATTCCCAATAGTGGCCAAAATAGCACAAGATGTGTTGGCCATTCCCATTACAACAGTTGCTTCAGAGTCGGCTTCTAACACTATATGACGTCTGTTGGATCCTTTTCGAAGTTCACTGGCCCCAAGAACGGTTGAAGCATTGATATGTTTACAAAACTGGTTAAGATCAAAACCCCTAAGTTCTAACTTAGATATGGTTGATGATGCAGAAAGTTATAAGCTCGATTCAAGTCAGCTTTTTGATCATTTTAATTTATTTATTAATATATTTTGCTATTTACAAATTTCATTTATCGGTTTCAATTGATATTGTAATGTTTTTTTGTTTCATTCTTTGTAGAAGTAACTTTGAAGCATTTTACTTGAGGATGATTAGTGACTTTAAGTTGCATTCTGCTTGGTAGCTGCTGGATTTTGTTTTTGCTGCTTTGATGTAACTGTGGCTACTGGATTTTGTTGCTTTGATGTAACTATGGATGTTAAACATATATTGATGTAACTTAAGTTTTAGTTTTTTTTTTTAGTTTTTTGGTAGTTGTTTAGTGCCCAGTTAAATTTATTTTGTAGTTATTGGATTTTTGCATTTTGATCATTTTAGTTTTTGGTTTTTGGAATTTTTCGTTTTCATCATTTTAGTTTTGCATATTTGATTAAAATTTTTTTTTTTTTTTTTTTTTTAAAAAAAAGCCAACCATATTCTTATGAAAATTGTAAATAATACAAAACAAGGAAAAAATATCATTATAATTTATAAATAAGCCCATACAGGTTTAGCCTTTTAGGTCTAACCCAAAAAATTGAAAAAAAAATTACAAAAATGCCATGCCTATAACACCCAACCCACCTCGCCCAACTCGCAGTATCTGCCCCGTTCAACCCGCCCTACAAACCCGAACCCAGGCGGATAGGGTTCATTGTGTCCGAGTAGCAGGTAGGATTTTCCAAACCCGCAAGGTGCGAGTTGGGTAGGGGAAAAGGCCAAAATTCGATCCGCCCCTACCCATGCCCACCCTTATAGAATAGAATCTCACGATTCTAGAATAGCAGCGGCTTACCAGCGGTTGAAAGTGATTATGGGTCACCGTTTAGGCAACTGACTGATCAGGGTTTGTCTCTCGAATGAATGGTTTCTACTCCTGTATTTTTCCCTAGCTATTGTTGCTTACTACTCGTGTCGATTAGCCATAACCACTTTCAGCAGGAATCGCTACAATTGACGCTCTTTAATTCGGTAATCCAAAGGATGAAGGGGCAATGATAGCAGGTGGGTCATACGCTAGATCGAGATTGTAATCAACCGCA
>NC_081547.1:16362348-16363369 GCF_901000735.1 Corylus avellana
CCACGACCACGTGGTTAAAAGCCACGCGCTCTACCACTGAGCTAAGACGGCTGGTTGAAAACTTTTGTTGTTTTTATATATATAACCAACTGTTTCTGGCATTGCCTGATTTCCTATGTGCATGACCATAATCACTCTTGCAATTGTTTGTGGAGTATCCTTTTAACCTTGCACATGAGAAAGCAATTGAAGTAGATGTATAAATGCTGCAATTATGCTGAGACCTCATGAATTTGAAGTCAGAATCTTCATAAAAGTAAAATAAATTTTTTTTATAAAAATAAAAAAATAAAGAAATAAAAAAACTCTTGAGCATATAAGCATTCTATTTGGGTATTGAAAGTTAGATAAGCAGCTACTTCTCTCGTGTAGAAATTCTCTATTCCTCTATACCTCTATACCTACTTCTCTCACCAACCATTAACCAACTATAATTCATTTCCCCGATCAAAGAAAAAAATGATGGTTCAGGCTCAGGCTCAGCTCATTTCATATTTCCAATTATCTAAAGAGATGAGACTTCTCTACATGGCCATAGTGTGTGAATAGAGTGTTTCCTTCCCTGTTTTCCTCTGTTGTGAGAATTGTGAGCCAAAGTGTTTTACATTCAATAGCAACGTGATGAGTTATTGAATCAGATGGGTTCACTAAATAAAGTTATGGACACTATGTGGGATCACCTCTTCGAGAAACTAGAGGGAATGAAGGTAGAGGAAACACAATTGAAAATGGCACTCAGGCTTCGATTGTTCTAGTTGCTTCTCTTTGTACCATTTCTCATAATTATCTGCAAGCTTAACCCAACCTTTCTTTAAGTTAAGGTAGGATAAATGACAACAGGAGAATAAGAAGTCTCTCAAGACGTGAGTCTTGTAAAAGAAATAGAAAAAATACATAAAGGTGTGTTACAACATCACTTTCCTTAAGAAATTATTTGTGCCCATCAGATATGGTATGCGAAAGGGTAACAACAAATATTTCTCCACAATAAAATGAAACCCATAAAACTTTAATTACAGTC
>NC_081547.1:16363469-16395381 GCF_901000735.1 Corylus avellana
CGCTCCCAAGTTTCTCTCTCATCTCTCCCTCTCTCTTTCTCTAGGAAGTGAACTACTGCTCTCTCTCCCTCTCTCTCTCTCTCACACAAACTCACAGTGACCTTCGTGACGGAATCAAGCTGTGTCTCTCACCCCTTGACCTCAGGTAAAGAAATATATATTTTTTTTCTGATTATATTTTTGGTCTGATTATGTTGGGTTGGGTCTGATTATAAGTCTACAATTTAAAAGAAATCTATAAATTCATGTTTTTGGTCTGATTATGATTGAGTGTTCCCTCCACACACCCGTTTTTGGTTTGATTTTTGGTTTGTGAGAGTCTGACTGTCTGAGACTGTGACTGTGAGTAGGTAAAAGAAAATGTAAATGTCAATTAATTATTGGTTCCCTATTTTATAAGTTGTTGATTTTTTTTCCACTTATTGTAGACTCATGGATGGTCATGCAACTAGTGGTATTGGTTCTAGTTCTGCTTCATCTACTCCTTGTCTTTGTGATAGTACTATGCCCCCCATTGATAATGCTAATGTTTGATGTGTTGGTGTTGGCACTCAAAACCCTAGTTCAACTCTCCCACCAAAACCTAAAAAATCTGAGCAAACATTAATGGTTTGGGAACATTTTACCGAGGTAGAGGGGAGTGATCCTAAGGATCCTAAATCATAATGCAAGTATGTAAAAAATTGTTTAGTTGTCACACTAGAAGGCTAGGTACTTCATCCATGCTTATGCATTTGAGAAATACTTGCAAAAAATATCCCGGTAGGCTTGATAAAGATGATTGGTCACAATCAAAGTTAAGTTTTGAGGTTAGGAGGGAAGAACAAATGGCAGTGGGTGAAAGGATCTATTGGTAATTTGGTGATTATGAAATACAATGCTACGAAAATAAGGGAAGCAATTGCTAAGATGATAACTAAGGATGAGTTGCCATTTTGGTTTTGTGGAAGGTGAAGAGTTTCAGGATTTCATGAAGACAGTTGAGCCTAGGTTTCTAATTCCTTCTAGTTATAGTGTGATGAAGGATTGTGTTAAGCTCTTCATGTCTGAGAAGGAAAAGTTGAGGGTAATCTTCATGACAATTGGTGCTCAGGTTTTTCTTACCACTGATACGTGGACTTTGGTGCAAAACCTTAATTACATGGTAATCATCTCTTGTTTTATTGATAGTGATTGGAATTTACACAAAAGAATTTTAAACTTTTGTTTAATTCCTAATCACAAAGGTAATACCATTGGGGAGAAGATTTTGTCGTGTATGCTTGAGTGGGGTGTTCATAACATTTTCACTATCACAGTTGACAGTGCTATTTCCAATGATGCCGCTTTGGAATACGTGAAGAGGAAAACTTGTAATAAGGAGGGCGCCATATTAGAGAGCTAGTTCATGCATATGAGGTGTTGTGCATACATACTAAATCTTATTATGAATAAGGGTTTGAAAGAGGTTGATGACTCCATTATGAGGGTTAGAAGTGCGGTGAAGTATGTGAAGTCTTCACCTGCAAGATTTGAGAAGTTTAAGGTTTGTATTGAAAGAGAACAACTTGTTTTCAAGGGTTTATTGTGTCTTGATGTTCCACCTAGATGGAACTCTACATTTTTGATGTTCGAAGGTGTTGAAAAATGTCGAACTACTTTCCAACTTATGGAAGAGTTTGATAAAAAATTTAAGCCTACGTTGACTCAGGAAAAGAATGAGAAAAATGGTTTGGGACCTCCTACTTTTGTTGATTGGAATTGTATTAGGATTTTTCTCAAGTTTCTCAAACTTTTTTATGATGCCATAATGCAACTTTCGGGGTCTTTGTATTGTACATCTAATATGTACTTTCAAGAATTGGTGGCATTCCAATGCATACAATAGTATATTGATAATGGTGATTATGTATTGAGTGTTATGGTGGAGAAGATGATGACGAAGTACAATAAATATTGGGGGGATCTTGATAACAATGATAAGGTTAACGTGATAATGTTTGTTGCAGTTATACTTGATCTACGAACCAAATTGGGGTCAATAGAATATTGGTTCAAAGATGTTCTTGGTGCCAATAAATGTAATGATATGATGAAAAATTGAGGTGCATTCTTAACAAATTATATGATCACTACAGCTTCGGAGAGAGTTCATCTCAAGTTCAACATGGTAGTGAATTGCCTCAAGGTTCCTCAATGAAAATAGAAGAAAATGAGAATGCTAACATTTACTTCATGAATAGGTTTCATAAGTACCTAACTTCTAAAAGTGATATTGAAAGCAAATTGGAGATATATCGATATTTGATGGAGGATGTTGAAAAAGCGAATACGAATTTTGATATTTTAATTTGGTGGAAGGTGAACTCAACCAAATTCCCAATAGTGGCCAAAATAGCACAAGATGTGTTGGCCATTCCCATTACAACAGTTGCTTCAGAGTCGGCTTCTAACACTATATGACGTCTGTTGGATCCTTTTCGAAGTTCACTGGCCCCAAGAACGGTTGAAGCATTGATATGTTTACAAAACTGGTTAAGATCAAAACCCCTAAGTTCTAACTTAGATATGGTTGATGATGCAGAAAGTTATAAGCTCGATTCAAGTCAGCTTTTTGATCATTTTAATTTATTTATTAATATATTTTGCTATTTACAAATTTCATTTATCGGTTTCAATTGATATTGTAATGTTTTTTTGTTTCATTCTTTGTAGAAGTAACTTTGAAGCATTTTACTTGAGGATGATTAGTGACTTTAAGTTGCATTCTGCTTGGTAGCTGCTGGATTTTGTTTTTGCTGCTTTGATGTAACTGTGGCTACTGGATTTTGTTGCTTTGATGTAACTATGGATGTTAAACATATATTGATGTAACTTAAGTTTTAGTTTTTTTTTTTAGTTTTTTGGTAGTTGTTTAGTGCCCAGTTAAATTTATTTTGTAGTTATTGGATTTTTGCATTTTGATCATTTTAGTTTTTGGTTTTTGGAATTTTTCGTTTTCATCATTTTAGTTTTGCATATTTGATTAAAATTTTTTTTTTTTTTTTTTTTTTAAAAAAAAGCCAACCATATTCTTATGAAAATTGTAAATAATACAAAACAAGGAAAAAATATCATTATAATTTATAAATAAGCCCATACAGGTTTAGCCTTTTAGGTCTAACCCAAAAAATTGAAAAAAAAATTACAAAAATGCCATGCCTATAACACCCAACCCACCTCGCCCAACTCGCAGTATCTGCCCCGTTCAACCCGCCCTACAAACCCGAACCCAGGCGGATAGGGTTCATTGTGTCCGAGTAGCAGGTAGGATTTTCCAAACCCGCAAGGTGCGAGTTGGGTAGGGGAAAAGGCCAAAATTCGATCCGCCCCTACCCATGCCCACCCTTATAGAATAGAATCTCACGATTCTAGAATAGCAGCGGCTTACCAGCGGTTGAAAGTGATTATGGGTCACCGTTTAGGCAACTGACTGATCAGGGTTTGTCTCTCGAATGAATGGTTTCTACTCCTGTATTTTTCCCTAGCTATTGTTGCTTACTACTCGTGTCGATTAGCCATAACCACTTTCAGCAGGAATCGCTACAATTGACGCTCTTTAATTCGGTAATCCAAAGGATGAAGGGGCAATGATAGCAGGTGGGTCATACGCTAGATCGAGATTGTAATCAACCGCATTGCATGAACTGCATCATAGATAGAGACCGAGGTACCAATTGACTGCATCTCTTTCCAACTATTCAATAAAGTAGATGAGGGGAGTCCACTCCATATGCATCCACCCTGGGAAAAAGGTTTTGATCAACCAACCACGCCCATTATCTATACCCCTCTCAATCCACCAATTGTGGGCATAGAGGATGGGAAAGAAGATCAGACTCGGTTGACTTTCTCACTGCCGGCAAATTCCATAGATCGCATTGTTAACTAGACGGGCATGCATGGAAAAGAGGATTAGTTGGCTGATAGTTTCTTAAATGCTCTACTTCTAGGCGGAAAGATATCGTGAGTCACGGGTGAGAGAAACTAGTTTAAAAAAGAGTATTCTTTCTCCACGACCACAAGGCCCAGGCTGCTTAGGCAAATATTGATAACCAGGTAATAGCCTCTGTTGGGGAGGGTTACCCTCCCTCCTAGATTTGCATCAATCCAATCCTTGAGGTTTAGACCACTAAGCCATAGAGAGGAGGGTTTAACAGGGTGCAAAGCCCCATCCAAGACTCTAAAGGATAATCTGCCCTCGGCAAAGATGGAGAATTTCTGCACACAATCTTGATCTTGCATAGCCATGAGGCCGAAGCCAGCACGTGCGCAACAATCTCAACTAGATTGGATACATATCCTTTGATTTGAAACTAATAGAAAGAAAAAGCTCCACCTTGACACAAAGTCTTGCTTAGCAAACCAGTCCCAGGAAATACAATACTTTGGGGATGAAAGAAACACTCCCAACGATTCCAAGAGGAACTTCTCCAAAAGTCAACCAACGTACGCAACCTCCCAACAAGTGCAACCAGTGCGGCTACAAATTTATACAGGAGTGCCAACCCAAGCTTATCCCACTGTCCCGAAGAAGGAGCCGAGAAGATTTAGTTCACACCCAGCACCACCATCACAGTTACTTCCTAAATTGCTGGCAGTTGACTATTGTACCAAATACCCACCTAAATTAATAGGCAAATACTTGGTTCGTTTTACTTACAAGTACATGAGATCAAAACGATAGTATAGGGTGCAAGTACGAGATCATTTCCACGAGGATTGTTAATTTTATTTAGAATTGATTTTCCAAATTGAAAGAATAGAATTGTCATGATTTTGATATGTTAAAAATATATAATGAAGAAAGGGTTAGGGTTTCGACATCCACCACTAATCAAGCTAATTAAAATAACAAATTGCCAATGTTCCAATAATATAGTATAATTAATGCTTGTCAACCTAAGGGCATGGTATCTACTCTAATTATTTTCTTCCCTAAAGAATTTAGCATGGTAGCTACTAAGTTGTTCCTTAGGGAAACATAATTCTATGGAAATAGACAAACACATGAAGCCTAGGACATGGTATCTACTCTTAGTTCCTGTTGTGCCAAATACTACCTAAATTAATAGATAATAATTGGTATGTTTTAACTCGCAAGTGCCTAAGATCAAAACGGTAGCATAGTGCAGCAAGTACGAGATCGTTCCCACGGAGATTGTTGATTTCACTTAGAATTGATTAAAATATCAACTTTGTCACGAAATTGATATTGATCTATTGAAAATAAATAAAGATAAATAAAAGGTAGGGCTTTGATATTCACCACTAATCATGCTCAAATAATATAAAAATATGCCAATGTTCTAATCATATTATGAATACCTAATGTTTGCCAACCTAAGAGTATGGGTGTCTACTCCTTAAACTATTGATTTCCCTAAGCAATGACTTAGGCATGGGTGTCTACTCTAATTATTTAATTTCTTAAAGGATTTAGCATGTGTGTCTACTAAGTTGTTCTTTAAGAAAGCATAAATCTGTGAAAATCGACAAACACATGGAACCTAGGGCATGGGTGTCTACTCCCGGTTTTCCATGTTGATTAACCCAGGAACCCGTGAGGAATTCTTTTGTTACTCTATTAAGCCCAAGACTCGATCATCCAAATTGACTTAAATAACTAATCCATACCACATGCATATAATGTCAGTCACACACATATGAGGAATTCAATAAAACATGAATTAATCAAGTTAAGCATCACAATATGATTATCATAAAAGGCGCCAATATTGAAATATTAAATAAACATAATTAGGGCTTCAATCTAGCCCTACGAAGGAGTTTAGTTACACATAATTAAAATAAAGCGAAAAGAAATAACCGAAAACCGCTCCTAGAAGTAGCCTCCAAATTCCCCTCTCCAAAGTTGTGTAAGGAATTGTGTCTCCTCAATTGTGTATTAAATTGTGAGTTAGAGGTCTATTTATAGGGCTAGGAGAGTCCTAGAAGCCCTAGTAATCCTAGGAAATTCGGAGTCCAGCCTCCTAGTCCAATTAGGAAGTAATCCTAGTACAAATCGGAATAGGATTCGTCCAGATTTGCGTTTTTTTATTGCAGGACGATTGTGGCATAGCAGAATTCTGAATTAGGAAAATGCTATTTCCCAATGTTTGTAAAATTTTGAGTTAGCTTCCACTCACGCTAGAATCACTTCAATAGGATTCTTGAACTGAAAGTTATGGTTAAAATACCAAGACATGTGCAGAATCTAAATTTGAATCCAATCCGATTTTGACTTCCATTAGAAAAATTTCGATTTAATCATTTCCTTTATTTGATTAAACTTGATCACATCATATAGGTCCTCTATTATGATTGGTTAAGCTTAACCATATCTTCTAGGTCTTCCCCATTTGCCCTTTAAACTTGGAACTTTTCCGGAAACGCTTTCTTTTCTTCCATGACCTACAAAAACACAGAAAACACAAAAATGAAATAAAATAGGACAACATAACAAGACTAACAAATTAACAAATGTAAATTATGGGCTAAAATATGAATATCTTGGCACTTATCAGTTCCCCATTTGCCCTTTTATTAGTTTTTTCATCATTTCCTTGTCTTCCACATAAAAAGAGAGAAAGAGAGAAGGAGAGAGAAAATATTAAAAAAAAATAGAAAGAAAGAGAAAATATAATAAAATATTACTTATAAATTGCTACAGTAACTTGTAAATATGAAAGTTTACTGTAGCACCTGTAGAGAAAAATGCTATTTTACAGATACTACTGGAGGAAGCAAAATTGACATAATGGCTAAATTTAACTAAACAGATAATTTACATGGGCTGTTGGAGATGCTTGAGGATGCCAAGATCCAATATTC
This sequence comes from Corylus avellana, assembly GCF_901000735.1. Classification (NCBI taxonomy): domain Eukaryota; kingdom Viridiplantae; phylum Streptophyta; class Magnoliopsida; order Fagales; family Betulaceae; genus Corylus; species Corylus avellana. The sequence goes on from NC_081547.1 coordinate 16,370,322, forward strand.
TCTGGATGTGCAAGGGCATCGCCCAAAGTATGCTTATTTGGTAACTTTGGATCCAAATACGGATAGTCAGGTCGATCCTCAAGAGGAATGCGAGTGATCTTCAAAAGTGAGATGAGAGACGGCGAGGTTGTTGTGCCTAAATACTACCTAAATTAATAGATAATATTTAGTACGTTTTAACTCGCAAGTGCACAAGATCAAAACAATAGTATAGTGCAGCAAGTACGAGGTCGATCCCACGAGGATTGTGATTTTGTTTTGAATTAATTAAAATATCAAATTGTCACAGATTTGATATTAAGAAAAATAAAAGGATATAAAGATAAAGTAAAGGTAAAGGTAGGGCTTTGATATCTACCACTAATCATACTTAGATAATATAACAATATGTCAATGCTTTGATCATGTTATGCATATCTAATGTTTGTCAACCTAAGGGTATGACGTATACTCCTTAAGCTATAGATTTTCCTAAGCAACGAGTTAGGCATGACGTATACTCTAACGCTTTTCTTTTCTAAGGGATTTAGCATGGTGTATACTAAGTTGTTCATTAGGAAAGCATATACTCTATGAAAATCGACAAACACATAAGGCCTATGACATGGGCATATACTCCCGGTTCCCCATGTTGATTAATCCAAGAATCGCGGTGTGGATTCTTTTGTTACTTTTATTAAACCCAGGACTCGGCCATCCAAATTGATTTAACTAACTAATCCATACCACATCCATATGTTGATCAAGCACACACATATGAGAAATTCATGCAAGCAGGTATTAATCAAGTTAAATAGCACAACAAGATCATTACAAAGGTGCCAATATTGAAATATTAAATAAGCATAATTAGGGCTTCAATCTAGCTCTACTTAAGAGTTAGTTATGCATAATTAAAATAAAAAGAAAAGAGAAGGGAAAGAAAGAATCGAAAACCGCTCCTAGAAGTAGCCTTCAAATTTCTCTCCCCAAGTTGTGCCTCTTCTAATTGTCTTTTGAATTGTGAGGCTTAGAGGTCTATTTGTAGGGCTTAGGAGAGTCCTAGAAGCCCTAGTAATCCTAGGAATTTCAGAGATTTAAGTCCAAGTCCAATTAGGATAAAGAAAACCTAAGTCCAAATCGGAGTAGGATTTTCCCAGAATTGCGGTCTTAACTGGTGGCATAATTTTGGCCTTGCGGTGCTCCGAATTGGGAAAATAATATTTCATAATGATTTGTATAATTTTGAGTTATCTTTCCAATGCCACTTGAATCATCTCAATCGGATATCTGAGCTAAAAGTTATGGTCAAAATACCAAGAGGTATGCAGAATCCAATTTTGCCTCCAATCCGATTTTGACTATTTTTTTAGAAATTCCGATTTACTCATTTCCTTTATTGGATTAAACTTAACCATGATTGGCTAAGCTTAACCATATCTTCTAGGTCTTCCCAATTTGCCCTTTAAGCTTGGAATTTTTCCAGAAACGCTTTCTTTTATTCCAAAAACCTATAAAACAAAGAAAATACAAAAAATGAAGTAAAATGGCATAAATTAACCAAACTAAAGGATTAAAACATATAAGTTAATGGATAAAAATATGAATATTTTGGCACTTAACAGTGGTGATCTTGTGCTCTTCCAAGTTCCAACGTGAATGTTTGGCTAGGTTGAGAGAGTGAAAAATAAATAAAAAGAAGAGAGGTAAGTGTGTGAGAAAAGGAAATAAAAATTAAAATTAAAAAGAAAGAGAAATGCTAGGATCTAATAAAACTCTCATATTTTGCCCATCAAAATCCTAAGTGTCAAAGGGCACATAACCCAAGTTGATGGCAAACAATACTTTACCACCTAGAATTTTGATAGGCAAAATGTGAGGGTTTTCTTAAATTCTAGCATATCTAAAAAAAAAAAAAAAAACAAAAAATTTTAATAGTTTTTTATTGGGATGAGCGAAGAATAATGTTCGCTATTATTTATTTATTTATGTATGAGTATTATTCATTCTCATCAAACATTTCTCACTGAATTGGTGATGCTGCTAGGGACTCAACTTAGAGCCTGTTTGGAATTGCGTTTTGGTGCACCAAAAGGGCTTTTAAGTTTCAAAAAGCACTTCCAAGGAAAAAATAGGTCATTTGGGTTTCTTTTAACAAAGTGCTTTTTGTCCTCTGAAACGCTGAAACCTGTGTTTAGTCACAAGCTCAAATTTGAGGCTTTTGACCAAACGCACATCAAACGGAAAAGGCGCACCACAGTTTTGTTTAATGAAAATAACGCATTGCCAAAAAAATCTAAAATATTTCACATAGTTACAACATTACCGATATATATACAATTTTTTTTTTTTTCATGCCTTGCGCCTCTTCTGCAAATTTGAGAGCTACAAACCCTTCTTTGAATTTGAGAGCTGGTGAGTTCGTCGCCTGTCTTTGAGAGCTGCATATTGCGGTAAATCTGATTTTTTTCCTTTTACTTGTTCTGTTTAGATAGCAAGAAAAAAAAAAATCATGGTGAGGGTATGGTTTATTGAGAGAGAGAGACGAAGTTTTTCTGCATCTTACTTTTTTTGGATCTTGGCTTACTATGGCTTTTTGAGTGAGAGTGAAAGAGAGATGAAGGTTGACTACTCTTCCTTTTTGAAATTTGAAATTTGCTTTTCTACATCTTGAACACTGCAGCAGCACGTATTTTGGGTTGCTTTTTCTACACCTTCAGTACTGCAGCATGCCTGTTGGCTTGCTTTTTCTGCAACTTCATGTGGTTTATTTAATGCACATCCATCTTCCGTCTGTTTGAAATTACACATGCGTCTTATTCATGTTAATGTGATTTTTTTGCATTCAAACAATTGATCACTTTAAACAAATTATTAATTGTTCATAGTGTTTAACATATTTTTTTATTTATAATTTTATCAGCTTATTTATTGTGTGACAAACATGAGTAAAAAAGGTCAAAATAACGTTGTTGTTGCTACTGCAGATACTTAGATAAAGAAAGTAGTTTGGATTGAAAAAATGCTAGAGGATTATCTTGACATATGTATTACTGAGATTCATGCTGGTAACCGCCCAGGAACACATTTCAATAGGACATGATAGAAAAATGTGACAAATAAATTTAATGAAAAAACTGGAAAACAATATTGCTATAAACAACTAAAGAACAAGTGGGATAGTTTGAAAAAAAAAGTTGAACATTTGGAAGAGATTGATAGGCAAGGAAACTGGCCTTGGATGAGATTCGGTGAAAAAGAAAATTGATGAGCCCGATGATTGGTGGGAAAAAAAATTGTAGGTATTATATTTGTACTTATTTGTTTTTATTAAAATGATTTAAAAACAACGTTTATTATTGATTTTTACATATACCTAAATACAGGAAGTTCCAGAAGCAACCAAGTTTCACATGACAGGTTTGGCTTACGCTATGAAGGTGGAAATATTGTTTAGAGATGTAACTGTCACCGGAGAGGGATCTTGGGCACCATCCATAGGGTTAGTTCCTAATGATATTGGTGCAATAGATGGTGTAGATGTAATGGTTGATGAAGATGGCAATGTTGTAGAAGGTTTAGATGTTTTGGATGATGAACCGAATCTCAATACACATGGCATTGATGATATTCTTGCTGATTTAGACACGCGGGATAAATGAAATAAGAAGTTTGGTTTTGCGATTCAATGTAAGATAAGAAAGAACGGAGTTCAAATCGTGAGTTAACATTTGAGTCGTATTTGTAATGTAATAGAAAGTAAGAATACAGTGACATCTAAGAGCTACGATAAACCTAGATGTAATATTAAAGAGGTTATGGATGTTGTTCAGGGAATTGCTGAAAGAGAAAATGACATTGACATCTTTAAGTTTGCAACAAAGGTATTTCTTAAGAGATCACATAGAGAGATGTTTGTGATTATTAAAGAGCAATGGTTGCAGATTGACTTTATCAAGCGAATGAGAAATAGAGAAATCAACCGTTGTAGCATGGAATAATGTTGTTATTTTTTAATGTTGTTTTGTTATGAACTATTTGAAAAGCTGTAAGGATTTATTTGAATGTTATTTTTTTTATGTGTTGATTTGAGTACTAAGGTGAGTATATTATAATATTTCATAACCATATAGATATCTCTTTTTCTTATTTTTATGGGTGCTTATATTTTTATTTTGTGTTTATTTCTTTATTTGTTTTCCTTACAGACATGGACAATAGTGATTATAGCACTCAAGATGATACAAGTGATAATGATTATGGTGAAGAGGAAAATGAAAATGAAAATGATGTTTTTATTCTAGCAGCTGCAGCAATAGAATTTGTTGAGAACTATTATATGCCATATATTGCAAAGGAACCTTATAGGACCTCTTCTCAAACAGGTTATAAGTAGGTTATGGAGATTGTACAAGGTAATCCTGATAGGTGCAAACAAACTTTCAGAATGGAAATACACGTATTCCTTCACTTGTAAAAAGAGTTGAAGGAAAGATATCATTTAAGAGGTACTAGGAAATTAAGTGTTGAAGAGTTGGTGGCTATGTTTTTGAATACTTTAGGCCATGGGTTTGGGAACAGAATAGTGCAAGAAATGTTTCAACATTCAGGAGAAACAGTTAGTAGACATTTTACTCGCGTTTTAATGGCTGTTTCAAGAATAGCGATTGACATTATTAATCCTATTGATAGAGAGTTTAGGGATGTTCTAAGCAAAATTCGTGATGATGAGTGGTATTGGCCATACTTCAAAGATTGTATTGGAGCCATTGATGGAACACATGTGCCAGTTAAAATTTTTTCATCAAAACAAATACCATATATTGGTTGAAAAGGGACTCCTATTCAGAATGTTATGGCTGTTTGTGATTTTCGTATGTGTTTCACATTTGTTTGGGCTAGATAGGAAGGTACTGCACATAATACACATATTTTTTTAGAAGCTATTCGAAAGGAAGAATTGTGATTTCCACACCCACCTAGAGGTTTGTATTTAATAAAAATAACAATTATGAATACATGAAAAAAAATAAAAAATTATGACTGTTATTTGTATATTTTTTGTAGAAAAGTATTACTTGGTAGACACAGGATATTCTTATATGAAGGGATACATGGGGCCATACAAAGGGGAGCGGTATCATCTACCAAACTTTCATCTCGGAAGCCAACCGAGGGGCATGCAAGAAATTTTTAATTATGCACATTCATCACTTAGATGCACTATTGAAAGAACATTTGGAGTTTAGAAAAATAAGTGGTATTGCATTGCATGCCGAGTTTTTCTTATGATAAATAAGGGAAAATTGTGGTGGCGTCTATGGCTCTTCATTAGGCAACATGCAATAAAGGATGCTGAGTTTCAACCATATGATGATGATGATTTATTACTTACTGACAGTATAGGCGATGACAATGCACAAGATGAGTCAAGCATACAACAATCAGAGACATCATATGAAAATTCTATGAACATTGAGCGTGATCATATTGCGAATCTACTTATGATTCGTTATTTTTTTTTTAATGTTATTTTTTTATAAACTATTTAAAATGTTGTAAGGATCTCCTTAAATGTTGTTCTTTTTTATGTGTTAAATACTTTGAAGTGTTGTAGTGTTAAAAAGTGTGTTAAATAATTTAAATACTTTAAAAAAGAAAGAAAGAAAATGATTGACATCACTTTTTATTACATATAAGTATAAATGAAAGAAAAATGTTGACGTTTTGTTACATAAACCATTACAAAATAATTTTTAATTGTGAAAGCTAACATTAACCATTTTTATATAAAAAGGTTGGTATAAAATGGAAAAAATAATAATAATTACCAACCTTAGGCCTTTATTGAAAAACATGTAATGATTTTACGAAAAATGACATATATTTGGTGTAACATAATGATTTTTTTTTTTTTTTTTTTTCAGCCTATATTAAAAAAAATCATTACATGTTCTTTATTGTCATTTTTGCAACAAAAAACACTTTTTTTTTGTTTTGTTACCAAACATCAATAACATCAAAAAAGCACTAAGACATGCAGTCACCAAACATGTAAACAACTTTCAGTAATAGCACTTTTGACAAAAGCTCACAGACAAGAGCATCTCCAACAGAGCTTGTAAACTAGCTTTTAGTTAAATTTAACTATTTTCCCTTTTTTTCTTGCTCCAGCAGAGCTTGTAAAGTAGAGGTTTTCACTATTAGTGCTATAGTGAATTTTGATATTTGAAAGTTCACTGTAGCATATTATAAGATTTGTTTATTATTTTTTTTCTCTCTCCTCTCTCTCCCTCAACGCTTAAACTTTTTTCTCTCTCTCTTCTCCCGCTCTCCCTCACCGGACCCTCACCGAATTGCCGCCACCTTGAAAATTCACTATTGTTGTTGCTCCCGAATCGCCACCACGAAGACACGCTCCCCTCCCGCCAAGGCCGATCCATCGCCGCTGAAGAGGATTGCTCCGACTGGAACCCCTTTGGGAACTCCCTCCTCCCCACCGACGACGAAGACAACCCCCAGTAGAAGCTCTCTGACCAGTGCATCAAATTACGATCGTACCCTCTGCCATACCTATCGAAGCCTCCCTTCCGTCGAACTCGTGCTTTGGCCGCTTCCTCACCATCCTCAACCCCTCCTATTCTTCGTTGGCCGCCGATCGGTCCTCGTCGTACCATGTCGACGCCGACAAAAACAACAAACCCTTGATCCTTACATTCTCGGGCGACTTGTAGTAGAAGCCCCTGTGCAACGACGACCATAACAAACCCTTTTGCACTTATCTCCATACGACGTCGTATTCAAACCCGAAAGGAAAAGTTAGAAAATAATAAAATAATATTTAATTAAAAGGGATGGTTAAAATAAATGTTTTGCTGGAGTGTGTAATGAAAAAACAGTAGTTAAACTAGTAAGTTGTTCTTTTTGAGTAGCTAAACTAGCAACCATTGCTGAAAATGCTCTAAAAGCTTTATATTTAAAAGCTCTATTTTTCCACCACAATCACAAACACTCTTAGACCTTTTCCCCCTTTTTTTTTTTTTTTTTTTTTCTCAAGCAAATTGAGTTATCTCTTTTCGTTTCCGAAGAACGCTTGAGGCTTGAGGACAGTTAAAACAAACAAAAAGAGCTCTGTAAATGTTTTCAAAAGAGCAGCCAAACGGTCCTTAAGGCTTTTGTTCCATCCATTCAAATCCAGATCTGTTTTCCCGATTCTCCCCCGTCCGTCGAGGCCTTCACTGCCTGGGCATGTAATACGACAATCACTCATACCAACACTCTGCAGGTCTGCTCAGATCCAAATTCCCACCCCCTCGCTCGGTCCCCCAAATCTGATTTCAGCGTCCGATCTGAGATCCGATTTCCTCCAAAAATCTGCCTCTCGGAAGAAATGGAGAAATCGTGCACCCTTCTGGTCCACTTCGACAAGGGCACGCCTGCGCTGGCCAATGAGATCAAAGAAGCCCTAGAAGGGAACGACGTCGCGGCGAAGAGCGAAGCCCTGAAGAAGGCCATCATGCTCCTGCTCAACGGCGAGACCATCCCCCAGCTCTTCATCACCATCATCCGCTACGTACTCCCCTCTGAGGACCACACCGTACAGAAGCTCCTCCTCTTCTACCTCGAGATCATCGAGAAGACCGACTCCCGCGGCAAGGTCCTCCCGGAGATGATCCTCATCTGCCAGAACCTCCGCAACAATCTCCAGCACCCCAATGAGTACATCCGCGGCGTCACGCTCCGCTTCCTCTGCCGCCTCAACGAGTCCGAGATCGTCGAGCCGCTCATCCCTTCCATACTCGCCAACCTCGAGCACCGCCACCCATTCGTGCGCCGGAACGCCGTGCTCGCCGTCATGTCCGTCTACAGGCTCCCCCAAGGCGAGCAGCTTCTGGACTCCGCCCCGGAGATCATCGAGAAGTTCTTGTCCACCGAGCAGGACCAATCCAGTAAGCGAAACGCTTTCCTTATGCTCTTTACTTGCGCCCAGGACAGGGCTGTCAATTACCTTTTCACCCACATCGATCGAATTATCGATTGGGGGGAGCAGCTCCAGATGGTGGTGTTGGAGTTGATTAAGAAGGTTTGTCGGGCCAATAAGTCCGAGAAGGGAAAGTATATTAAGATCATCATATCCCTGTTGAATGCCTCCTCCGCCGCCGTCGTTTACGAGTGCGCTGGGACGCTTGTGTCGCTTTCGTCCGCACCCACGGCGATACGGGCGGCCGCGAGTACCTACTGCCAGCTGCTGTTGTCGCAGAGCGACAACAATGTGAAGCTCATTGTGCTCGATCGGCTCAACGAGCTTAAGGGTTCGCACAGGGAGATCATGATGGAGATGGTGATGGACGTGCTTAGAGCGCTTTCGAGTCCGAATGTTGACATTAGGAGGAAGACTCTTGATATCGTGCTGGAGTTGATCACGCCGAGGAACGTGGATGAGGTTGTTATGATGTTGAAGAAGGAGGTCGTGAAGACTCAGAACGGCGAGCACGAGAAGAATGGGGAGTATCGGCAGATGTTGGTGCAGGCGATACATTCTTGTGCGATTAAGTTCCCGGAGGTGGCGAGCACGGTGGTACATCTCCTGATGGATTTCTTGGGCGATACCAATGTGGCTTCGGCTATGGACGTGGTTGTTTTCGTGCGTGAGATTATTGAGACGAACCCCAAGTTACGGGTTTCCATAATCACAAGGCTGTTGGACACCTTTTACCAGATTCGGGCTGCCCGGGTGTGTTCATGCGCTCTTTGGATTATTGGCGAGTACTGCCTCTCGCTGTCGGAAGTTGAGAGTGGAATTGCAACCATTAAGCAGTGTCTTGGGGAGCTCCCATTCTTCACGGTCACCGAGGATGGGGAGGTGCAGGATGCTTCCAAGAAAACACAGCAGGTCAGTTCCACGATGGTGTCTTCTAGGAGGCCCGCCGTTCTCGCGGATGGGACCTATGCCACCCAAAGTGCTGCGCTAGAAACAGCCATGTCGCCTCCGACCCTTGTCCATGGGTCCCTCTCATCTTTAGGGAACTTGAGATCCCTGATTCTTGCTGGCGACTTTTTCCTCGGGGCAGTTGTGGCTTGCACGCTGACCAAGCTTGTTTTGAGATTGGAAGAGGTTCAGCCATCCAAAGTTGAAGTGAACAGAGCATCTATACAGGCCTTACTGATAATGGTCTCTATGCTCCAACTAGGGGAATCTTCGGTCCTTTCGCATCCGATTGATTACGACTCTCGGGATAGGATTGTTCTATGCATTAGGTTGCTGTGCAATACCGGTGATGAGATAAGGAAGATATGGCTGCAGTCCTGCAGACAGAGCTTTGTGAAAATGCTTGCAGATAAGCAGCACCGGGAAACGGAGGAAAGTAAAGCTAAGGCCCAGATATCTAATGTACAACCAGATGATCTTATTGATTTCTACCATCTGAAGAGCAGGAAGGTAAGGCAACATTGCTTATCTGATCTATTTCATGCCCCTAATGAAATATTTTTTATCATTTTTTTTTCTTCGGATTTTAAATACTCGTGGTTTCCCCACCATTGTTGATGTTTGATAGATAATGCTGATTATAATTGATGAAATTATATATGTTTGAGTCAGTTTGACTTGGTGCATATTTTGGTCAATAATGGTATTTAGTTTCTTACTTTTTCCTCTGAAACAGAATTTCTCTTGGTTGTCCTGTCCCTTTCTTCAAGTTTATTTGATTACTTCCTGTTCTCATCCCATATTCTTTAAGCCCATAGGTTTGTTTTGTCTTCTCCCTCTCATTAGTTTTTAATTTTTTGTCATCTATCTGAAGTGAGAGCACTTTTTGTTTTGTTTTTTTGTTTTTTTTCTCCTTTTTTCTATTTCCAATTTATCAACTCATGGTTCTGTTTCTCACTTCATTTTCTATGCTTGACGCCACAGTTGTGCTTTTCTTTCTTTGCTTCTTTCACTGTCTGAATTGCATCAGATAATTAAGGTGACAAAAACTGACAGTCTAGGGACGGCACATCTTTGAACAAAGGCCATATTTCTTCTTCTTTGTTTGTTTATGTTTCCTGTTTCTTTTATTATTGCTTCAAATTTTCTTTTAGAAATAGAAGGGGAGTGCCGGCAGGTTCTTCTGTAAAACTCAATCTTTCACAATAAATTCTATCAAATCTCAAGGGTTCTTGGCTTCAACATCAAATTCTATCAAAGCTTGTTTTCAGTGGAACATAAGAGCACTCACAACAGCTACCCTATAGCTGTTTCCCCTTCGTAAATATAGGAAAATCTTAAAAAAACCACAAAAAACCACTTGCAACAGCTTCCTTATAGGTTCTCTAAACATTGAGTATGCTACAGTACTACCCAATGTTCCTATCCATTATTTTAATACAAAATATTTCTCTCTCCTTTCTCATCTCTCATCTCTTTGCCTTTCATTGGGAACTGTGTTGGAATTTTGTAGAAAAGGTAAGGGTAAGTAAGGAGGAAGAGAAGGAAATGGAAAGAGAGAAGGGCTGGAAACAAGAGCAAACATCCATCATAGAGATCAACATCATATTAAAAATGTTTAGTCAGATTTGACTTATAAAAAACATGTTTCGTTTGCAGATTTGACTTATAAAAAAAATGTATAGTTTGTAGATTTGACTCGATGTCTGTTGTGTGTCATGAGACTAACATTATGAAAATTTCAGAATTAATAAGAAAAACATGTTCAAGTAACAATATCAGTTAAATAAAATAATGGATAATATGATCTCCGTGGTCAATGGATGCATTTCTGATAGACCGATATTACAGCGATAATCTTGGATTTATATCATAGATCAACTTCATGTCTTGAAGAATTCTTCAAGACATGAAGTTTCGCTATTCTTGTTTTTATTTTTATTTGTAAAATAGTTTATTAAAAGAGCGTAAGGGGCATAACCCAAGTATATAAGGAGAATACAAGAGAAAACAGACAACAAAGCCAAGAATAAGAAAAGAAAGCACAAAAGTCTACTAAGTTAGAAATATTGAGAAAGACGTTTGCAGAGATCCATATAAAGATTTAAGAATCTGTAGGTCTGAACTCTTCTTCTCGCATTCTTTGAAACTTTGAGCATTCATTTCTCTCCAAATGCACCATATTAACATGAAGGGATTAAATTCCAAACAATTTAAGATCTCTCCGACTTCCTTTCCACTAGACCAAGAGATCCACTATCCATATAGGCATAACTCACTCTACTCCCAACATCTGAAACATAATTTATGGAGCAACCTAACCTTTTCAATTCTCGACTACCTTAGCGAACCAACTAACTGGAGCTAGAAGGAGAAGCATTGCTCAGAAGATCCTTCTTGTGACTGGCTTCAATAGATACAAAAAGGGCTATAATCTCAAATTTATTGCAAGGCAGTCCCATATATTTAATAAAACTGCTCAGAAAAACTGGTCTCCTCCGATGTTGTCACAGGTAAACATTAATAGGCTTGCAGAAGATTGGCTCACTCCATTGAGAGTTGGGCAAAGCTGGCGTATCATTTTCACACTCTACCCCACTACCCTCCACTACCCACAAAGCCTAAATAGGAAGCAATTCCTTTCCCAAGCAACTAGCCTCTACTACGTGATCAACCAAAGAGAGCTGCAACATGAGCTATGCCAAGGCACGGGCCTTTCCTAGCATCATAAACCTCCACAAAGAGTTCAGTGTTGTTGTGATTGGTTTTGACAGTTTTTCGACCAGTTCAGTTCATGTTTGACAGATGTGGTGGTTTTACGGCCAGGTTCATGGTGATTTTGGCCGATTCTTCTTGTTTTTCAACCAATTTAATGGTATTTCAGCCTGTATATGGGTATTTTTGAAGTCTTTGTGTCAATAAAAATTCATTTGTTGCAAGCATTATATAAGCTCCAGCTTGAGGGCTTGTATTCTTCCATATGAATGAAATGCAATTAAAGAAAGAGTGAATGTTTTTGGTGTTATGCACAAATCTTAACAGAATGGATAGTTCCAGAAAAGAACAAAAGAAACCGAAACTTATCAGTCTTTCATACTGCAAACTGAACTTAATACTGATCTCTCTCTCTCTCTCTCTCTCTCTACTTAATGCTATAGTCACACGGGACCCTTGCATCAAATATGAGTTATCTATGCTTTCTTATATGCACATTTATTTTAGGGTATGAGCCAGCTTGAGTTGGAAGATGAGGTCCAAGATGATCTCAAGCGTGCCACTGGTGAGTTCACAAAGGATGGAGATGATGCAAATAAGCTCAATCGAATTCTTCAGCTTACAGGATTCAGTGATCCCGTCTATGCTGAAGCATATGTGACAGTTCATCATTATGACATAGTCCTAGATGTTACTGTTATCAACCGAACCAAGGAGACCCTCCAAAATCTGTGCTTGGAGTTAGCAACCATGGGTGATCTCAAACTTGTTGAGCGACCACAAAACTACACGCTAGCTCCAGAGTCGAGCAAACAGATCAAGGCGAATATTAAGGTCTCTTCAACTGAAACAGGAGTCATATTTGGTAACATTGTGTACGAGACTTCAAATGTTCTTGAGAGAAATGTTATTGTTCTCAATGACATCCATATTGATATAATGGATTACATCTCCCCTGCATCATGTGCTGATGTGGCATTTAGAACAATGTGGGCAGAGTTTGAGTGGGAAAACAAGGTACATCTTTTAATCCTTGCTGCCAGTTTCAACTTTGTTCTTCACTATGTTGTTTATGTATAAGTTTTTGAAACTGTTTCACTAATTTGAAACTAATATGATAGGCTGCTTGTATTTTATTATTCTTCATTGAATTGATCATACATGCTTGCATTGAGAATATATTTAGCATGATCCTGAAGGATATTGTGTTCTTCATTGCGTGATGATTGTTTGACATCATTTCATTCAAACATGAATTGTTGATGTTGTGGTTTGTCAATGCTGAGATAGGATTTGAGATACCTGCTTAGTCAGTTGTTTTTGGACCTAATGGCAACTTCTCCCCCAGAATAAGGGGTGACAGATCAGATCACGTCATCTTCTCTCTCCCCCCTCACACGCACAATTGGAATAAAAAAAAATCAAAATGTTCTATGCACCTGTCACCTTGAAAATTAATAATAATATCTAATTACTGTCCGCATGTACAGCCCTAGTAGTTATATGGTTTTACTCATGGCCGTGGTTGTTCTTTTGATCATGGTGACGATGTTGAATTTGCTAATTAGCTTATGCAGTGGTTCATTGAATAGTAGTGTTGGAGGCACTGATGATGATCAGACATGACATGTTGAGTCTAACTACGGCTTTGAGTTGGTTACGAGTCCTTGAAAGGATAGAGTTGTTCCAATTTAGGTCCAAAGTGAGTCAATGCATTACTTTTACTTTGTGTACCTTATAATCTTAAGCTGCTGGCAGTTTATCATAAGTTAAAAATCTCATGATTGGGAACTGGATGTGGTATCACGCTTCTTTGAATTGTTGTACTCCCACAAAATTAGACCTAGAAGTGAGGATAGAATTTGTTGGGTTCCGTCCAAAAGAAATACTTTTGAATTAAAGTCATATTATCAGTCACTATCTACCTTGGCTCAGACTTTTGGTCCTTGGAAGAGTATTTGGAAGGTGAAGGCTCCCTCTCGAGTGGCTTTCTTTTTGTGGACGATGACTTAAGGAAAAATTCTCACTTTGGATAATCTACGAAAGAGGAATGTTATGGTGACAGTGTGGTGTTTTATGTGTAAACAATGTGGAGAATCTATTGACCATCTACTCTTGCATTGCAAGGTTGCAACTGAGATATGGAATATGTTTCTTCATCTCTTTGGAGTTAGTTGGGTTATGCCACGAAGGGTGAATGATTGCTTGGAGAGTTGGAGGGGTGACAGTTGGGTAATAGACTTGCTTTTGCATATATGGAGGCTAACTCCATTGTGTGTGATGTGGTGTCTATGGAGAGAACGAAATTCTCGCAGCTTTGAGGACCATGAGAGTGGCATGCTTGAGTTGAGGAAGTTGGCGTTAAATACAGTGTTCTCATGAAGAGTGACTTGGTCTCACTCGCATGAGTCCACCTTTTCTGATTTTTTAGAGCTTTGCAACTCTTTTTTCACATCACTAGAGTTCTTTTGTATACTCTCTGTGTACATGGATTGCGCCCCTATGCTCGTTTGTCAATATACTTATTACTTATAAAAAAAATAATAATCTCACGAATCATGTTTTTCTCTTAAACAATAGGATTCAAATGTCAATTTGTTTAAAAGCTCTGGGCACAATTGAGCTCAAAGGCCTTATAAGGCCTAGGTGTGAAGTGCAAAGTGCAAGCATGCACCTGATCAAAGTAAAGTGCTCTTTTTTACTTAGTTATTTCCGTGAGAGAGATTCATAATATAGAATCAAATAAGTTTGAAAAAAAAAAAAAAATTCAAATACTGATTTACTTAAGCTTGTTAGCTCAAATATTTAGAACGTTGTGTTCTCCAATTGCATGAAGGTTGTAGCTTCAAAGATCTAAATCCTGTTAGGCTATTTAATTTCTTAAAATCTCTGCCTATAAATTTGAATAAAATTTTAACAGGCAACAAAATAAATTAAATAATCATCAAATGTTTCTGAATTTGTGGATTTCTGCTATTTTAATTATTAATGGGGAATTCTCTTTATATACATCATGTGTGCTAGGGTTGCACCCCTGTTAATGATATGCATTACATATCCAAAAAAAAAAAAAATCATCAAATGGAATGAAATTAATACACAACAGTGGAAACTAAAATGTTTTACCCAAAAGACAGAAGCAAAAAGAATATCCTGTATTTCCAATTATACCCAACCATGGTAGAAATTATCAATTTTAAGCACATCATTTTACAAAATATACCCAAGATGTGTATAAAAAATAGTGTGAATATCCCTAATCAATGTCATTATTAATTGGTTGCTGATCAATTATTAATTTGAAATAATTATAAAAAAATATTAATTTGAAATGAATTACATATATTTACTGCAAATAAATTGTGTGCTTTTTTTGCACTTTTACTGTGGTTTATGCTTTGTGTAACAGCATATATATATATATATATATATATATATATATGTTTTTATTGTTAGGTAGTTGTACCCATGTGTGGTGCTGCTACATGCTATATTTTTCTTGTTGGATACCAGACTTGGATTCTGATTTTAATTGCAGAATTGAGGCATTTTGATGGTTATGTTTCTGAGCTCTCTTTTCACCGGCAATTTTTGCCCAATGGATGCGATTCTCTTGTATTTTAGGCCAGGGGGATAAACTGTATTGCTAGACCTTCATATGTGATGCTTTTAGTATGTTCATTGTCTAATCATTTACCTTCAGTAATGATCTGGGACTCGAGTAGCATATGTTTGTGAGATTATGCTTGTATTTGATTTTTGTGTAATCCCTCATCTATTTAGCTCAGGTTCGTGTATTTTAGCAATGTCTAAGTTGCTTTGGCCTATGTGTTTTGCTTCTCACATCCAATCAGCAATGATGTATTTCTTTTGTCTTTAGTTTTTAGAATCTCTTCATATTCACGTGATTCTAGCATCTCAAATTTTTGGATGATTTGATGATTGGTGTGCATTCTCAATTTAAATAAGCATAGCAAATATTTTTTTCAGGTTGCTGTAAATACTATCATTCACGCGATTCTAGTATCTCAAATTTTTGGATGATTTGATGATTGGTCTGCATTCTCAATTTAAATAAGCATAACAAATATTTTTTCAGGTTGCTGTAAATACTATCATTCAAGATGAGAAGGAGTTTCTGAACCACATTATCAAGTCAACGAACATGAAATGCCTCACTCCATTGTAAGTACTTTAACTCTGGGTTCAGCCTTCTATACCTTACACTACTAGAGTATGATAGAACTCTCTCTCTAAAATGCTTCCTTTCTTTCCTTGGTCCTTTTCCCATCCTCCCACTTATTAAAAATCACCATTGAATCTGTGGGGCCCATATGAACCCCACACATGACCCCACAAATTCAATGGTGATTTTGAAAAATGAGAGGATGGGAAAAGGTTGAGGGGAAGTTGCATATATATATATATATATTGTGTGTCGGTTGTGAATCATTTGAAAGTAATAGTAGTCAAATTTTTCTTGAGAGTTTTTCATCTAATTTGTTTGTTTGTTTGTTTTTTTTTTTTTGTGTGTGTGTGTGTGTGGCTTTTTTGGGGATTGGAGGGGGGAGGGGGGAGGGGCGGTGGATAAATGTACTGTGGAGTTTGTCACCATTTAAGTGGTATCTTTTTCTTATTGTCCTTCAATTTTACTGTAGTAAATTGTGAGATACAGTAAGAGTATTATTGTTTTAACCTTGTTGGAAGTCTTGGGATATGTTACATAGTTTTTTTTTTTTTTTTTTGGTGGGGAAAGGAGTGTGAATTGTCGGGGTATGTATTACACATTCATGATATGTAAATGATGCTGCATAGTTTGGGCTAGAAACCTATAATAGGCATATATCACCCACTTTTTCTTGTAAAATGCACATCGTTTCATTGTCTTTTGTAATTTAATTATGCAAACCCACCTGCTCACCACCCTTTGTGAATTTCTTTCTTTCCCAAGTTATTGAATAGTTAGAAAGTAAAATAATTGCCCAGTCACGAAGATATAATTTTTCAGCGTTGATGGTCCTCCCAATTCTTTTGGGAGCTCCTCCGTTGACAGGTGGTCTCATATTCCATCACCTTGTGGAGCAGCATTGCTGCATTTACCATTTGGGACTGGCCATGAGACATACATTCACTGAATCTTGTTACAACATGTTACTAATTAAAAACAAATATAAACTTAGCTTTTCAGTTTGATGTATTAGCAGTAATGGCATGATGCAATGCTAGATTCTTTCTTTTTTTTTTTTTTTTTTTGTTGTCTTTAAAAAAAAGTGTAGCTTTTATGTATTGACATCTCTTTTCAACTTAATTGTTGTTTTAATGAATCCAATATGAACTCTATCACTCAGAACATATGGTTTTATCTTTTGTAGTCCATTCTGCGTTGGTTTTTATGGTAGGTGTTGTTTGGGAGAATCTGATGGGGCTGTTTTTATCATAGTATTCCAATGTTGTGATACAATCGTATTATCATCGTATATTGGAATTATATTTTTATGATTTCTAGTAACTTTTTGTGTTATATATTAAATATTTTCTGAAATAGAAAATGTAGTGTTACAGTAGAACTCGAGATTTACTGAACCACCTCCAAAATTCTATTTAATATTGGATAACCTCAACTAATAGTTTTTTTTTGATAAGTATAACCTCAACTAATAGTTAATTCAACAAGCTTCTAAAATGTCCATTTCCTGGAATAAAAATCCATAAGCTTTTCTGAGTGTTTGGAGGCTCTGTCTCTGATCATTATTTTTCATCTTTGCTGTCCAAAGTTTCAAGATTTAGGTTAAGATTGATAATGGAATGAAGAAAGGAGATAGGGGAATAAAGGTATCAGAGCCCTACTGCCTATAGGTGTGGCCCAAATGGCACTTCGACCCAACTTAAAAACCGAGTTGTGGGTAAAGAGGTTTGTGGCTTCTATTACCAAGATAAAAAAATCAGAACCGTACAGAATAATTTTTTCTGTTTTTATACTTCTCAAATTGGGGTTAATGGGAATTCTTAGACACTGCCATTATGGATGATTACCCGACTGTCATTGAGGTGCTATATGTTTTCAGATAGTAGTACTTGAATCCATTGTTGTAGATTGCACAAACTGCTCTTATACCAAACCGGTTGCTGGATTTTATCTGGCAGCAGGTGTGACTCATAGTGTTTGGGATAACTAGGGCTAGGGTTTGTGGTTGAACAGGCTTGAAAA
Source organism: Corylus avellana (assembly GCF_901000735.1). Taxonomy (NCBI): domain Eukaryota; kingdom Viridiplantae; phylum Streptophyta; class Magnoliopsida; order Fagales; family Betulaceae; genus Corylus; species Corylus avellana. The sequence continues at coordinate 16,388,153 of NC_081547.1, forward strand.
ATTAGGAATTAGTGGTCTAATAGGGCAAGGATGTGGTAAGTTTGGAAGTGAACAAAGAGAACTCAAGGTTGGTGTGCTGTTCCTGGGCTGTGAACAGTACCCCAAGAGCGGTATTTTGGGTCTCCTTGGTTGATTGGAAGCTATTGGTTGAGTGATTTTTGTTCTATTATTGGTATGGGTTTGAGAGAAGAATCGGAGTAAAATCATCTCAGATACCTTGGATGGCATCACACAAACTTCAACGAAACTTTGATAGTTCTGAAATTTTAGAAATATGTATTCTCTCCCTTAAATTGGGAGCAATTTACATCAATGTTTGCAGAAAACTAAATGCAATCCTAGTAATACCTGGACTCCATGTGCTACTAAGCCTAAGTTGATTAAACCAACAAATGAAAACCTAAGGACATGTGAAAAACCCCTAATCTCAGGAAGTGGCACATCATCGTGATATAGAGATGTTACATGTGTAAGAGAAATGGGGAGTTTGTTGACCACCTTTTTCATTGTGACGTAGCTTATGCCATTTGGATTGCATTTTTAAGACATTTTGGGTTGTCTTGGGTTATGCTTAGACGTGTAGTCGATTTGTTTGCCTATTGATGGACCTCTAGCAGTCTATGGAAGATTGTGCATATGTGCCTTTTTTTTTTGATAAGTGCCTTTTATGGTGTTTATGGAGAGAAATGAATGACAAAAGTTTTAAGGATCTGGAAAGAACGATGGAGGAGATTTTATCTTTATTCTTTGTATATGTGGACAGTTGTTTATGTTTCTCCTTTGTCGATTAGTTATAGTGACTTGTTCTTTTTGCTTTTTTAGTTAGGTATTTTCTTTTGGATATTTCCTGTGTACTTAGGGACGCATTACACTTTTATTAATTTTATTCAATTACTTATATGAAAAAAAGACGCAATAACTGCAAGTACATATCTAGCAATCCTGAAAATTACAGAAATATCCCCAACTTCTAGAATTAACAAAACCATCTCCTTGCTGTTTTTGTCAAGACCTTTATTTTGCCATTATAAGGGGCAGCTCCTAACTCACAGAACAATACTAACTTTTTATGCTTCATGGGAATATAAAGCTTCATCTGACTTTGTTACTACCCTATCTAATTCATTATGCTCGACTATTTTTTGTTTATGCTTGTTCTCATCATTGCTTGCTAATTGGGGATCAGATCGGCTCTAGAAGGGGAGTGTGGGTTCCTCGCTGCTAACCTGTACGCAAAGAGTGTTTTTGGGGAGGATGCTCTGGTGAATTTGAGCATTGAGAAACAAGCAGATGATAAGCTGGGTGGATACATAAGGATAAGAAGTAAAACTCAAGGTATTGCCCTAAGTCTTGGGGACAAGATCACTTTGAAACAAAAGGGTGGTGGCACTTGACTGGACCGGATGCCTACTTTTTTTGTCTATTTTCCTGGAGCTCTTAGCCTTTATTTACTTACTTCAACCTTGTTTGTGTTTGTCTGGGGGCAACATTGTTCTTATCTCCCTTCGAATCACTTGTTATTGCATGTATATTATTACCTTGAAGATCCAAAGATGTTGTTATCACTTTGGATCTTTACATGAGTCATTTGCTCTTTTAGAAATAGGGATTAGATACCATATATTGGAGTCCATTGATCTGATACAAGTTGTCTGCTTGGGCCTTATATTTTTGATTCTGTAGATGACAGTTATTCCCATTAATTTCTGAATATCAGCACTCGTGTCTCTATCCCTCTCTGTCTGCATATTTATATTTTGGTTGGCAACCAATAAAACAATTGTTGTCATGATTGATATCCTTCGAGTTCTCTTCCATTTTAGATGATCACTTTTGCATGCTAAAAGATAAGATACACGCACGCACCTTACAGGTTTTTTTTTTTCGTTTATTTGTCAATCAATTCACAATGGATATTTTGAGTTGGAACCATCCCTGTATAATTATTTATTAATTGGTGGTGTGTGGAGACGTGGTGTCTGCATGAATTAATTTAAAAATAGAAGTTTGTTTATTTCATATTCAAAATTAAAAAATAATAATAATAATAATGTTATGGATTTTTCTTGTAATTCTCTTCTAGAGGGAGACTAGAGTAGGGCTGAAATAACTGATGGTTATTAACCGACCACCAATTGTTTGTAAAGGCGGTTAAAAAAAATCACTAACTGCTTAGGGCAGTGTAGTTAGCGGTTTACAGATTTGGAAAAATCATTAATCGTTAATTGCTAACTATATATATATATATATATATATATAAAGCGTAATTGATATGTGTAGAGAAATTATCAGAATAAACAAAAACTGTGAAAGTATATAACACAAGTATTGAAACAGTTAAATAAACTGGAAATTGATGTTCATAAATAAACATAGGATATGTTTAAACACTTACAAATAACTGGTTGACTAATGAAGAAACAAGTTCTTTGAAATCATTTCAAAGGTTTACAAATAAATTTTACAAGAATAGTGGGTTGTAGGAATGGATAAGCAGTGGCGGAGTTAGACATTTCATATTGGGGGTGCTGCTAAAATTTTGTTGGCATCTTAAAAAAAATTCACCCTAAAAATTTGGTAATATACACTATATGCATCACAAAAAAATATCTATAAAAGTTCGTAAATATGTGCTCAAATTGATATATTAAAAATGTAACATGTCGGCACTATATCAAAAAGACAAAAATGCAAAAAAAAAAAAAAGTGTCTAGAAATGCACTTTACAGTCTCTTAGAAGTACAAAATCATCGAGAATCGAATTTAAATCGAAAAATTCATTTCGATTTAGTTGCCTATGGGTTTTCCATTTTTGGATAACCAGACTCTATAGATACATACATATAGGTTTACTAACTTTTATTCAATTTTCTAGGTAACCAAACAGAAGATAATTAAATGAAAACAACAAAAAAATTACAAATAGAAAATATAAATATGTGAGAATTAATAATCAGAGAGATCAGATCAAGACCTAATTTGGCAACTGCATCATTGAGTTCGATCGTTCCCACCCCACGCCCAGTAAACCATACAACCTAAAAAAACTGATAATAAAATTCGAAAAATTCAAAATTAAAACTAAGTAAAAGAAAGAAATTATAACAAAAATCTAACAAAAAAGCAACTGAGAGTTAGAGAGGACTTACTTTGCTTGGTGATGATGATGGTGGCGTCATGATATGGGACAAAAGATCCTCAACCTCACTTTGCTTGACAACCTCATTGAAGACAGAAAGGTAGAAACTATATTGAGAAGTACTGGTAGTACTAGTAATATTGGGGGTGTCGTGTCTTGGGTAATGGGCAGGTAAAATGAATTTTTTTATTTTGGGGTGGGAATTTTTTTTTTTTAAAAAAAAAATCTACGGCACCCCCAAAAAGTGTTGTGGTTCCGCCACTGTGGATAAGTAAGTTTCAGGTAAAAAGTATTGTGTAGTATGTCGAAAATCTAAATTTTATTTAAAAATAGACTCAGAGTTCCATTTTGAATTATTGCATTCTTGACTGAGTGACTGAGTTTTGAAGACTTTGTCTGTCGTGCTTTAGTGAAAGCAGGTTATTGCTACTTTACCCTGGGTAAATTGAATCGAAAGTCGTGAATTGAGCAATAATTTATTTGACTGATTGGTATATATATATATATAAAACGACGTCATTTTGGTTTTTAGTGATTTGTTTTTCTCTTTTAAAACTGTTAGCTGCAATTAGCTGAATTTACTAACCACCTTTTACGTCTATAGACTATAGTTATAGTTATGGGTTTGCGTGAACTTGCACACATGAACGAAAATAAGGACAACAAACATCTCCGAAACATACGGAAGAGAGATAAAGAGTGGGCTAGAAAGGCCAGTAAGTTTGATATAGTCAAACTCATTGCCTTTATAAAGCGAATAATTAATATTGATTATGAAATAATGCCCATATCTCGAGAGAAATTCACTCTACTTGGTTGTTGCGGTTTTGAGAGATGTTTGTTGCTGCAAGTAAGGTTTGGTTTGAATTTGGTCGTCCTCCTCTCTTCATTTACTTTTTATTTGGTGAGTTTGGTTAAGAAAAGTTAAATGGGTGTGTTATAAAAGAAACAAGCTGGATTATAGGCCTACTAAATTGCTAGAGTCCATTCAGCAAAGGAAAAAAAAAAAAAAAAACATGGCCAAGGTGGAGGAGGAGGAGAGCTTTCAGAATCTTGTATCTGCTAGGCAATTGTTGGAGTCTAGCTTACAGAAATCAAGAGCTTTGGCTTCTGCGGTAGATGAGACGGGGCTAAGATTGGAAATGATTAGCCAAAGATTGCCATCCTTGGAAGCTGCTGCAAGATCCATCATCTCTCTGCAAAAATGTGCATTCCATATTGACCCGGCTATAGCAGCTGCTGCTGCAGTTCTCAAGGTCTTTCATACGGCTCGTGAGCTTCAGAAGTCACTCTTGTCTTACAATTGTTCCGATGATCATCTCTTCAACTACCTCTCACTCATGAATCGGCTTCAACAAGTTTTGAGATTTCTTGCTGATAATTGCCGGCTCGCAATCAAGTGGCTGGAGGGCATAGTTGAACACATGGAGGACTATGCAATCACCAATGACTGGTACCTCTCGAATGTGAAGAAATCTTTGGGAATTCTACAAGACTTGCAGGCCAAAGAGGAATCTTTGGGAATTCTTAGTGCCGCATTCCAAAAACTAGAAATTGAATTCAAGCGACTCCTGATGGAAAACAGCGTCCCTCTTGCTTTGGCTTCCCTAGCAACAACCTGCAATGTGGAGGAAGCCCTCAATCAATCGTGCTTGCCAGCGCCTACCATACAGAAGCTGCAGGCAATACTTGTAAGATTAAATTCCAATAGCCAACTTGGGATGTGCATATCTGTATACGTCGATGTTCGGAGTTCAAATGCTAAACGAAGTTTACGAGCTCTTGGTTTGGATTACCTTGACATGTCTATCACAAAATTTGATGATGAGCAGGGTATGGAGGAGGATTACATAGAGAAATGGAGTAAGCATTTGGTGTTGGCTGTGAAGTACCTGTTTGAGCTTGAGTATAGACTCTGCAATGAGGTGTTCAAGAAGATAGGATCAGATGTTGGAATGAGTTGCTTTGCAAAGATCGCTGCTCAATCTGGCATCCTTGAATTTCTCCAATTTGGGAAACATGTGACTGAAAGTAGTAACAAGGATGCCATCAAGATGTTGAAGCTATTGGACATGTTTGCTTCTTTGGACAATCTGAGATTGGATTTCAACCGGCTTTTTCGTGGAGAAGACTGCACTGAAATCCAAAATCAGACAAGGGATCTCATCAGAAGGATTGTTGATGGTGCCTGTCAGATTTTCTGGCAACTTCCTCTCCAAGTGGAATTGCAAAGGGGAGGTTCTCCTCCTTCAGATGGCAGTCTTCCGAGGCTGGTGAGTTTTGTAACCAGCTATTGCAATCAGCTGCTTGGTGATGAGTACAGGCCAATCATGGCCCAGGTTCTTGTGATCCATCACAGCTGGAAACAAGAGAGTTATGAAGAGGGTCTTATTTCCTACCAGGTGTGTAAAATAATGAAAGCAATTGGGGTAAATTTGGATCGATGGTCAAAGGCCTATGAGGATATCTCCTTGTCCTATCTCTTCATGATGAATAATCACTGCCATTTTTGCAATCTCAAAGGCACCAAGCTTGGGGATGTGATGGGAGATTCTTGGTTAACGGCACATGGGCAATACACAGATTATTATGCAGCACTCTACTTGAGGGAGAGCTGGGGAAATCTGGTGACACTTGTGAGCCAAAAGAGCCTCCAAACATCACTGGCTGGTCAAGATTTGGTCAAGAAAAGGCTCAAGGCATTCAATGACGCTTTTGATGAAAGGTATAAGAAGCAATCCAAGTGGATCATCTGCAACGAAAACTTGAGGAAGAAAGTGTGCCAACATCTAGAGCAAGCTATTCTACCTGTTTATCAGAGTTACATGCAAAATTACAGGCCTTTGGTTGAACAAGATGTCAAATACAGCGTGCAAAATTTGGAGAAATTGCTCAGCTGTATGTTCCAGCCAACGATTACCAAGTATTGGGGCGGCAATAATGGAGACTTGGTGGGTAACGTGGAATACAAGTCATCCGCAGCATGGAGTTTGGGGAATATGCTCAGCGCTCTTTTCCCGCAGAAGCTAAGCAAGTACGGCAGAACCAAACGAGCGCAGTGGATGAACAGAATGAAAAATTCTGTGACCAATCAGTTTCGCTTCAGTCTTACTGCTATTTGACTCCTGACACCTACATTTTTGTTAGAAATATAACAAGATCTGATCTACTTGTTCCACTTGCCTCTACTCATGAGTCTCCAACATTTCTTCTCACCCACAATATCCACTGTATAAATGCTACACATGGACAGAAAATGTCGAAATGATACGCACAAGCCTCGTTCTTTTCGACACAAAACTTATTTTGCGAGCTGTTAACTATTATTGGGTGTTGTTTATATTAGCATAATACGAAAAATATCACTTATATATGCAGAGCCTTGGGCGATACTCCAAGCTGGAGGAATGAGGGCCACCCACCAGAGAGACGGAACTAGGAATTTATATTGAATAGGGCAAAGTATGAATGAGAAATATATAAAATAGGGAACCAAAAAATTGATGAAAAATATATTAAGATTAATGATTAAATCAACATATAAAAAATAAAGGGTAAATCCACATACCCCTCAAACTACCACCCAATATTTGACAATGTCTCCCTCAAACTACCAAAACATTGTCAATGTCCCCCAAGGCTAGTAAAAAGATAAAAATGTCTTTATATATTTCTCTATAAGACCAAAATACCCATATAATTCAAAAAAATATAAAATAATATTTTTTAAGTTTTTTAAAACAACAAAAATTGTAATTTAAAAAGCACGATTTTTTTTTTAATTATTTTTTAAACTAATTTTTTTTAAACGATCTTTTTTTTTTTTAAATGCAAATTTTTATTTAAGAAAAACATTTTTGAATTTTTATTTGGGAAATTATATATAAACTCCTTAGATCAACGCGCTTTTATTAAAAACTCCATAGGTGTTTTTTTTGGAAATTGACTCACTGGGTCAATCGAAACTACAATAAGCTCCCTACCGTCAAAATTTTTTAACAATCGTTAGTGCTACTCAAAACTCCCCGTTTTATCTCATTAAAATATTAATTTTTTATTAATTTAATTTAAAAAGTTAAATCTTAAAAAA